>NC_091356.1:23166310-23233810 GCF_038502225.1 Cherax quadricarinatus | reverse complement strand
TCAGGGAGTAAAACTGGTAGGCCAGCTGGTGCTTAACCACTTAATATGTCACTTAGTCCATCAACCGGATAGGTTAGTCGTTACAGTTCCGGAGTTAAAGTTACTCAAACTGATTTTCTATTTACCCTACGCACCCCTCAAGGAAGGTTCCTTGATGTTGGTGAGGGGCTCTTGATTTAGGGAATTGGATCTGTGCTCCAATTCCCCGAATTAAGCCTGAATGCCTTCCACATCCCCCCCCCAGGCGCTGTATAATCCTCCGGGTTTAGCGCTTCCCCCTTGATTATAATAATAATAATATTTACCCTACGCAGAGATTTCGAAAAAAAATAATTCATTGCACTTCTCTGTGTTGTAAGTTTCTTTAGGCTGCAACGAGATTTTTTTTTTGAGTTTCCCGTTCTTTCCCCAGAAATAAATAACTCCGCTATATACAAATGCTCTTAAATTATTTAGTTTTTAATATAATTCAACAAGGCTGGTTTTATTGTAATTATTTTTCCTGGTAGGTGGTGATGACGTCATTTAGCGAAGTTCGTTGAATGTGATTTATATTGAAAAATAGAAGTGTTGCGTGGATGAAGGGCGTGTAAGGTCCTTGATGACAGCTGTATCAGCAGTAAGGTCCTTGATGACAGCTGTATCAGCAGTAAGGTCCTTGATGACAGCTGTATCAGCAGTAAGGACCTTGATGACAGCTGTATCAGCAGTAAGGACCTTGATGACAGCTGTATCAGCAGTAAGGTCCTTGATGACAGCTGTATCAGCAGTAAGGACCTTGATGACAGCTGTATCAGCAGTAAGAACCTTGATGACAGCTGTATCAGCAGTAAGGACCTTGATGACAGCTGTATCAGCAGTAAGGACCTTGATGACAGCTGTATCAGCAGTAAGGACCTTGATGACAGCTGTATCAGCAGTAAGGACCTTGATGACAGCTGTATCAGCAGTAAGGACCTTGATGACAGCTGTATCAGCAGTAAGGACCTTGATGACAGCTGTATCAGCAGTAAGGACCTTGATGACAGCTGTATCAGCAGTAAAGTCCTTGATGACAGCTGTATCAGCAGTAAGGACCTTGATGACAGCTGTATCAGCAGTAAGGACCTTGATGACAGCTGTATCAGCAGTAAGGACCTTGATGACAGCTGTATCAGCAGTAAGGACCTTGATGACAGCTGTATCAGCAGTAAGGTCTTTGATGACAGCTGTATCAGCAGTAAGGGCCTTGATGACAGCTGTATCAGCAATAAGGACCTTGATGACATCTGAATCAGCAGTAAGAGCCTTGCTTGATGTGGCATGCAAAGAGTACGTAACCTTTATTCGGCGCATGTACACACCCTCATTTACAGGCTATCTCCCCCAACCAGCGAACCAGGTTGCTAAGAGTTGATGATGGGGCCCCGTCGTTCAACTAGTGACCAGGTTCTAGCCAATAAGAACATGGTTTTGGCAATCGCAGAGGTTATGTGGGTACCACTCTCCTGTCTGCTCTTGTCATTCCCATTCTAGAGCTGGTTGAAGCACGGTCTGCTATCTTGTGGCTTCTATTTCTGCCTTGCTTACCGTGGAGTGCACTATACTTATCACTGTACATAGTGTACATATTGCTGTTATAAATTGGTGAAGGATAATATAAGTCTAAACGTTTTCTACTGTGTTTATTTGCTCCCATTACACCCGGGGTAACAGGCCATTTGGAATCCTGGGTTGTAATACTGATATAAACTGAATCAGCAGTAAGGACCTTGATGACAGCTGTATCAGCAGTAAGGACCTTGATGACAGCTGTATCAGCAGTAAGGACCTTGATGACAGCTGTATCAGCAGTAAGGACCTTGATGACAGCTGTATCAGCAGTAAGGACCTTGATGACAGCTGTATCAGCAGTAAGGGCCTTGCTTGATATAAGCTGAATCAGCAGTAAGGACCTTGATGACAGCTGTATCAGCAGTAAGTGCCTTGATGACAGCTGTATCAGCAGTATCTTGATGACAGCTGTATCAGCAGTAAGTACCTTGATGACAGCTGTATCAGCAGTAAGTACCTTGATGACAGCTGTATCAGCAGTAAGGTCCTTGATGACAGCTGTATCAGCAGTAAGGACCTTGATGACAGCTGTATCAGCAGTAAGGACCTTGATGACATCTGTATCAGCAGTAAGGACCTTGATGACAGCTGTATCAGCAGTAAGGACCTTGATGACAGCTGTATCAGCAGTAAGGACCTTGATGACAGCTGTATCAGCAGTAAGGTCCTTGATGACAGCTGTATCAGCAGTAAGGTCCTTGATGACAGCTGTGTCAGCAGTAAGGCCCTTGATGACAGCTGTATCAGCAGTAAGGTCCTTGATGACAGCTGTATCAGCAGTAAGGACCTTGATGACAGCTGTATCAGCAGTAAGGTCCTTGATGACAGCTGTATCAGCAGTAAGGTCCTTGATGACAGCTGTATCAGCAGTAAGGTCCTTGATGACAGCTGTATCAGCAGTAATGACCTTGATGACAGCTGTATCAGCAGTAAGGGCCTTGATGACAGTTGTATCAGCAGTAATGTCCTTGATGACAGCTGTATCAGCAGTAAGGTCCTTGATGACAGCTGTATCAAAAGTAAGGACCTTGGTGACAGCTGTATCAGCAGTAAGGTCCTTGATGGCAGCTGTATCAGCAGTAAGGACCTTGATGACAGCTGTATCAGCAGTAAGGACCTTGATGACAGCTGTATCAGCAGTAAGGGCCTTGATGACAGCTGTATCAGCAGTAGGGTCCTTGATGACAGCTGTATCAGCAGTAGGGTCCTTGATAGCTGTATCAGCAGTAAGGTCCTTGATGACAGCTGTATCAGCAGTAAGGACCTTGATGACAGCTGTATCAGCAGTAAGGACCTTGATGACAGCTGTAACAGCAGTAAGGACCTTGATGACAGCTGTATCAGCAGTAAAGACCTTGACAGCTGTATCAGCAGTAAGGACCTTGATGACAGCTGTATCAGCAGTAAGGACCTTGATGACAGCTGTATCAGCAGTAAGAACCTTGATGACAGCTGTATCAGCAGTAAGGACCTTGATGACAGCTGTATCAGCAGTAAGGACCTTGCTTGATATAAGCTGAATCAGCAGTAAAGACCTTACTTGATATAAGCTGAATCAGCAGTAAAGACCTTACTTGATATAAGCTGAATCAGCAGTAAGGACCTTGATTGATACGAGCTGAATCAGCAGTAAGGACCTTGCTTGATATAAGCTGAATCAGCAGTAAGGACCTTGCTTGATATAAGCTGAATCAGCAGTAAGGACCTTGCTTGATATAAGCTGAATCAGCAGTAAGGACCTTGCTTGATATAAGCTAAATCAGCAGTAAGGACCTTGCTTGATATAAGCTGAATCAGCAGTAAGGACCTTGCTTGATATAAGCTGAATCAGCAGTAAGGACCTTGCTTGATGAAAGCTGAATCAGCAGTAAGGACCTTGCTTGATATAAGCTGAATCAGTAGTATGGACCTTGCTTGATATATGCTGAATCAGCAGTTTTTTTTTTTTTTTATATTTTATTTAGAACAATACAATACAAGAGATAGATAAAGACAAAAACAGGTCTTACACAGAATAAATCATTAACAACCACACAAACATGAACTTGAGATAACACAAATATCCCTCCTCACCCATACATGAAAACCCCTACACCTATGATAACCAATAAACGACTAATTCCAATTGCATTGTTATATGATTAACAAAACACACCATAATATGCATATATTGTCACTTTGTAAATTATAAAGTAGGACACCTTATACGTTAAATACAATTAACGTAATGTATTGAGAATAAGGTAAAAACAATATGTTCATCAAACACAGAATATATTAATAAACAAGGATCCAACACACTGACACCTCTACAAGCATCTAAAACATGCATATGAATAACATACATAGAACAATGTCCCACTGCAAAATCAAACACATATATTGAGTATACTCGTCACAAACCATGAATACACATCATACGCCCAAGTTCATACACATTCACCCGCTACATACCAGGAGGCGACCCCGTTTCCACCCCTGACAGCCCATCAACATAACACATTGTACCATCCCTACCCTGCCCCACCCACCTAATTTACAATTTTAATAAAACCTCTAATGTAAGGTCTCTATATCCCTCAGAGAAATCCCGCTCCCACCTCCTCCCATAAAGTTCTCTATTACGGCACAACGTTTTATAAAACGTAACAGCCAATACCCTCCTCTTCACCTCACTTACCCCTTTCCCCCTCATTCCCCACATAATGTAAACATAATCTACCATAATGTACCCCACAGCTCTAATAATACTTTCATCCATACCCCCCACATCAAAACTCAATGCCCGCAGAACAGAGAAGTATTGACCACTTATCTTATGCAACACCCTGCTCAACCAACCCCTGACGCTCCCCAACCCCTCACAAAAATACACTACATGGAATGCAGAATCCTCCCCGCCACATATTCCACATACCCCCCCCCCCCCTCAACCACCCGTCTAGCTCGTAAGACCACTCCCGATGGTAAAATCCCATGCAAAAACCGATACATCACCTCACGTCCACGGGGTTGTAACCTTAACCTACCAAACCTTCTCCATATACATCCCCAGTCATACATGGGGAAAATCCCCTCCACCGGAGCCACAACCCTTTCCGCTGACATCCTACACAGCCTACTTATTTTTACCTTACCCAGATCCCTAACCATCACCACTGCCCTCAAAATAGTTTCACACTCCCTCAACTCTGTTCCAGAAAACATGCGTTTCAATTTATTGTGTACCTTAACCAACCCCCCCCCTCACACCCTCCCTCATCACCTCCCTTTTAATGAAGATACATTTGACCCTCCTCTTTAAGTTCTTTAAACCCAACCCCCCCTGACGCACAGGTAACATTACTACATCCCTTCTAAGCCAATCACAACCTGAACCCCACAAAAATTTAAAAACCCCTCTAAGTATAGTTGCAATTGCCGTCCCCGTTAAAGGGAACACGGCAGCCACATGCCAAACCTTGCTATACAATAAAACGTTAATTACAATGGCACGCTGCACAAGGGTCAAATGATAAGGCCGCAATGCTCCCAATCGACCCAGTATCCTTTCTACCAACCTGACCGAATTATTAACACGTGCAACCTCAAGATCATCTGCATAGATTAGACCACAAATTTTTAATGACATCACCCGCTTCTTTACGACTGCACTACCCCACTCGACCCTCTCCCCCCAAGTTCCTAACCCCATAACCATGGACTTCTCCGAATTTACCCTCATACCAGTTGCACATGCAAACGTGTCGACCACTCCATCTAAGGCGTTTATGGACATCCCCTCTCTAACCAATACAGTGGTATCATCTACATACCCTATGAGAACAGGCCAAACGCCCCCAGTACAACCCCCAACCCCTCCACTAATGCCCATATGGTGCCCCACCATTCTATAAAAGGGGTCCTGTATGCATGCAAATAAAAGCTGTGACATAGGACACCCCTGTCTAAGACCTCTGCCCATTACAATCCTCCCCCCTAATCTTCCATTAATCTGTACTCTCACCATTGCCCCTCTATATAACACCTCTACCCATCCCACTATTTCTTCCCCATAGCCCTGTTTCTTAAGGATAGCTCTCAACGCCTCTCGCTCCACCCTATCATAAGCTCCTTGCCAGTCTAGTGCAACCAAACCCCCCCCTTCCCCCCCTTTTTCTTCCACGAAATCCCTTAAAAGACCATGTCCCACCCCCATAGACCTACCTGGCAACCCAAACTGGGTTTCCGATACAACCCTCCCTACAACACACTTGATCCTATTTCCTAAAATTTTCGCAAATAACTTATAATCCGTGCATAACAACGATATTGTTCTATAGTCCCTGAGCGAACGCTGTTCCTTACCCTTCGGTACCAAAACAACTACAGCTGTTGCCTGTCTTTCACCCAACCTTCCCCTTACCTTCATCAAGTTCAGTAACCTCACCAAAAAACCTTTTATTAACTCCCAATGCTGTTGATAAAACTCCGCCGGCAGTCCATCGATTCCCGGTGCTTTGCCCTTTCGCATGGCACTCAAAGCTCTCCATATTTCCCCCTCAGTTATGTCCCCCCCCAAAGCTTCCCTATCACTGTGTCCTAACCTACATGGCACACTTCCACACACCCTCTCTAAATCCCCTAATCCTACCCCTTCCTCCCGCCAATACTTTTCGTACCACTTATCCGCAAACAACCCCATCCCATCCGTAGTGTGGATAACCTGACCCGCCCTATACCCTCCCACCGACTCAAGAACCTCCAAACATGGAATAGCTGTTGCCTGCTGACGTTGTTTTTGTCTGCGCAACACACACGAGGACGGCCTATCTCCCCATAACACCTCCTCCACCCCCGCCATTACTCTCACCGCTTGGAACCGCTCGTCCTGAATTTCCCGCAACCGCTCTTTAAGTATCATAATGTTGTCCATCGGATAGACACCCTCTACTGTCCCTTTTACATAACAACCCCGTAACCTGTCCTCCAAATAATTAATCAACCCAAATTTTAAAGAATTAATCCTTTTCCCCTCCCTCACATAATAATGCCGAATCCGGTCCTTAGCCACACCATCCCACCACGTCACCACGTCCTCCACACCTTGTACCTCCTCAGTTAATCTCTCTCACAGCTCCGTAAAACCCCCCAACCCCTCCTCATCTTCCAACAGACTCGTATTTAATTTCCAATATCCCCTAGAGATACTAGCTAGAGAATCCCACTCTACTTCTGCGACAACCGCCCTATGATCTGAAAAAGCTAGTTCAATAGTACGGACAGACTTTGACAATACCTTATGAGATATATACAACCTGTCTAACCTAGCTGCGTAACCTTGCCTCACGAAAGTATGCTCCACCTCCCACGCTCCCCCACCTACCACATCCCTCAACTGAACGTCCACCAAAAGATTGCGTAATGCTGTCAACATATGCCCCGCCCCTCGTGGTTCCACATCCGCTCTCCTGATCACACAATTCCAGTCCCCACCTACGATGGCCACTTCAGGTAAACCACGGAAAGCAAAAACTAGATCATCACACACAAAATCCCTCTTTACTTTCATATCATTTTCAGCTGGTGCATACACACTTACAAAGGTTACCCTCTGCCCCATCCACCACCCATCCACACGCAACACCCTCCCCCCCCCATCCCCTTCACGTCTTTGCAACACAAACGGGCTCGCCTCCTTTATCAATAAACCCACACCACCTTTCAAACGTGCCGATGGCAGAGTCAACACCTTATACCCTTCCACCTCGAGCACTCTACCCTCCCTGAAATTATGCTCCTGTAGAAAGACTACGTCCACTCTGTATCGACGTAAGAGCATACGAAAGCATTCCCTCTTCACACCAGTACACAGTCCATTCACATTCACAGTCATGCACTTAAGGCCTTTCTAAAGCTTCCAACCCTTTCTCCTCTCAACCTTCCCAGGGCCTCTTGCCCCAGGGTCAACATGTGGTTTGTCACCATCCACCCCCCCCTCCTTTTCGATGCCTCTTATCCTGGCTGTCACGGGAATATACATCCTTCCTCCCAGACCTCTGCGCGGGCGTCAGGACATCATCTGAGTCTGACGCAGCCGCCCTCTTCCTCGTGACACCCTCTACCGCCATACTGTCTTCCGAAGATTCCTCACAGTGAACATCAACCTCTACTATGACCTGTCGCACAGAGCTCAGTGACTCCTCTCTGTGCCTGCAGTTGTCCTCCTTCCTTCTCGTGCCTGTCCCGCCACACTCTCCTTTCAACTCAGGCACCATTTCACGGACGAAGCCATTATCCTCGCCCGAAGAAGGTAAAGTTTTCAATACCTCGTCGAGCTCCTCCTCCAGCTCTTGCACCTCCTGCTGAATTAGCACTTCCTCCCCCGTCACCGGCAAAGTGGCCATTTTTGGCTCCACACAACTCGTGCCTCGCCCATCATGCACCACAAGAGACTCTTCTACAATTTCACTCCACAGACGGCCATCTCCTCGGTTTCCTTTGGAATTCTCCTCAACGACATCCACACCTGTAACTGGTGCTCCACCTGTTTGCGCCGGCGCCCTCCACTGCCTCCCACACGTCGCCGCCATATGATCATACTCCCCACACAACCTGCATGTCGGTCGCTGCCCAGCATATGCCACTAGAATTTGGGTCCTAAACTCCGGCATCACGACGTATGACGGGATCGGGTGCCTCAGTGTCATTTTGAGGGAGAATGTACCCTCCGGACGTCCCATGTACGCACCTGCCGCCCACTTGCCTTGGGTTGCCAGATGCACGGTACCATAAGCTGCAAACACCTTCCGTAAGTCCTCCTCGTCAGCCTCGAAGGGGACATTTCGCAACTTCATCCACGTATAGTGGCGAGAGACGTCTATGAGTCGCACTTTGACAGCTGGAGTTACATCAATACTCACATGCTCAAATTTCGTCACTAACGACTCGTACACAGCCGTCGAATTTAACTTGACGAATAGACGATAGGCCCCATTCAGGGCCACACCATAAACCTCATCATCCTGCACTCCATACGTTTCCCTGATGATTGTCGGAAGTAACACCTGCGCCGTAGAGGGGGAAATCGCCCCACGAAGCAGCTCAACGCCGACAGTGTTCACCCTACGTCGGATACTCAGCGCCATATTGTTGCTATGAGAGCTCTCCTGACAAACAGCAGAGAGGTGCCGTGCACAACCGCACTCCACCGCAGTCAGGCAGCTAATTAAATCAGCAGTAAGGACCTTGATGACAGCTGTATCAGCAGTAAGGACCTTGCTTGATGTAAGCTGAATCAGCAGTAAGGACCTTGCTTAATATAAGCTGAATCAGCAGTAAAGACCTTACTTGATATAAGCTGAATCAGCAGTAAGGACCTTGATTGATATGAGCTGAATCAGCAGTAAGGACCTTGCTTGATATAAGCTGAATCAGCAGTAAGGACCTTGCTTGATATAAGCTGAATCAGCAGTTAGGACCTTGCTTGATATAAGCTGAATCAGTAGTATGGACCTTGCTTGATATAAGCTGAATCAGCAGTAAGGACCTTGCTTGATATAAGCTGAATCAGCAGTAAGGACCTTGCTTGATATAAGCTGAATCAGCAATAAGGACCTTGCTTGATGAAAGCTGAATCAACAGTAAGGACCTTGCTTAATATAAGCCGAATCAGCAGTAAAGACCTTACTTGATATAAGCTGAATCAGCAGTAAGGACCTTGATTGATATGAGCTGAATCAGCAGTAAGGACCTTGCTTGATATAAGCTGAATCAGCAGTAAGGACCTTGCTTGATATAAGCTGAATCAGCAGTTAGGACCTTGCTTGATATAAGCTGAATCAGTAGTATGGACCTTGCTTGATATAAGCTGAATCAGCAGTAAGGACCTTGCTTGATATAAGCTGAATCAGCAGTAAGGACCTTGCTTGATATAAGCTGAATCAGCAATAAGGACCTTGCTTGATGAAAGCTGAATCAACAGTAAGGACCTTGCTTGATATAAGCTGAATCAGCAGTAAGGACCTTGCTTGATATAAGCTGAATCAGCAGTAAGGACCTTGCTTGATATAAGCTGAATCAGCAGTAAGGACCTTGCTTGATATAAGCTGAATCAGCAGTAAGGACCTTGCTTGATATAAGCTGAATCAGCAGTAAGGACCTTGCTTGATGAAAGCTGAATCAGCAGTAAGGACCTTGCTTGATATAAGCTGAATCAGCAGTAAGGACCTTGCTTGATATAAGCTGAATCAGCAGTCATGAGTCTGTTGGCAGTATCATCAGCACTGTTTCATATACCACTATGTATTTAATACTGTAGAATTTAAGACAGTCAACTTCTAAGAACTGTCTAATACAATGCATAAATTTATTCACAATGGAAAGAGATTGAGAGCCAATGGAAGGAAATTGGCCGAGAATCCTTGTTTAACAATCTATAGGCGAGCACTTTGAGCGACTGCGAGACACAAGCTCTTAGTCTAAGACTCGGATTTACCAGACACAAATAACCCGCACATAGAAGAGAGGAGCTTACCATGACGTTTGTGTGACTTTGTAAATGGTTCAAGCCGGACCGAAACGTCGTCGTAAGCTCCTCTCTTCTATGTGCGGGTTATTTGTGTATCGTTGCAGTCACGGTATTGAACACTTTTTGTTATTAATCAGATTTACCAGTAATGAATAAATCCTTGAATGTAAACAAACCATCTTGTTAGAGAATGGCAAGATGATACCAACAGGACTAGTTTCTTTCATTGGAAATATTAATTAATGTTCTACGAATGATGCAATTTCTATCTTGCAAGACTTTTCACACGTATCATTGACTTTTCTCAGTAGGTATTGCATTCATGCAACATTTATCTTTTTCTAAACTTATCATACTCAGCCAATCCTACTAATGATCTCCATCGTCATCGACATGTACCATGTCGTTGAGCTGTGTACAAGGTCACTATTGTTGTACCATTATATTTGGAATAAAAGATCAAAACAGAGAAGAATGAGGCACAATGACATTGTCATCCGCCTGATGACAATGATTAAACGTCTGAATTCCAGACTGCCTCTAAAGATTCCGGTACAGAATGATAACCGGTGATGCAGAGACAAGGGATCCCTCACAAGCCAAATTATGCTGGAAATCTAACTGTCTACTTTGCTAAAATGATATTTTAGTACGAGGATGCGAGATTTTATTTTAAATATCGTCTTAGGCTACTTCTCAGTTCAACTGTCCCATAGTAACTCTCTGGAGCACATTCCAGCACATCGGTCAATAAAACTTTGTCAATAAAATACAACCTCTAGGAAGAACCTAAATTTTAAGCACCTAATTTAAAGTTGAAGGTTCAGCTATAAATTACATGATTTGCAGAGGAACTACATAACAGCAGAACATCGAAGAGCTTTCCTTGGCCAGTTAAGAGAAATGGGAAATACAACTCATCGAACCAGGTGCTTATAGACCTTCAACCATCAGTGGAAGAGGACAGAGAGGTTCCATCATCAGTGGTCAATCTTAATTCTTTCAACCCACTCAGTGTATGACAAGCACTCGAGAGTATTTAAAAACCTGAGACAATGAAGCTCGTACAAACACAAAATTGTATATCATGCACATGGCGTCTGTGATACTGTCAGATCATTTGCAGGGAAATGGAAGGTTTCTGGGCTGATGTAGCCAGTGAGAACCAGCAAATTCACGACATTTTCTCACAACTCGACACACAATGTATTCTTGATGGAGAGTTGATGGATTTGCTGGATGTTTTATATCTGACCAGCGGGGAAACACTAAACCCGTTGTTGGGGTTATATAGCTCTTGGCTAATTAGGGGAATTAACGGTCGATCTAAAGAAGGAAAGGATAAGTCCAGTTCCTGGGATCAAGAGCTCTCACCGCCATCAAGGTTCGTCACTCTCTCTCGAAAAAAATAAAACAACGAAAGGTAATAAATTGAGAAAGAAAGATGAAACACCAAGAACTAAAAGAACAATAACAACGAAACAATAACAACAGAGAAAAGATAAAGTGCAGAAAGAGAAAAAATAAATAAGAACAGAAAAACAATTAAATTATAAGAAATAGTAAAAATGAGTAAGAAAAAGAGAGAGTAAGAAAATAAAATGAAAGACTTAGAGAGAAGTACGAATAAAAAGGAAGGAAAAAGAGTGAAGATGGAGAGGACGATAACGGAGGTCAGAAATGTTAGAGAATCTCACAACATTTTTCACACTTTGTGAAAAATTTAAAAGGAAAGGTGTGTGTGTGTGAGTGTGTGTGTGTGTGTGTGTGTGCGTTTGTGTGTGTGTGCGTGTGTGTGTGTGTGTGTGTGTGTGTGTGTGTGTGTGTGTGTACTCACCTAATTGTGGTTGCACAGGTCGATTCATAGCTCCTGGCCCGGCCTCTTCAGTGTCATTACTAGGTCCACTTTCTTCCTGCTCCATGAGCTCGGTTATATTTCTTCTTAAAGTTTTGTTGAAGTTTTGTATGGTCCGGCCTCCACAACCTCACTTTCCAAACTATTCCATTTTCTGACAACTCTGTTGCTGAAGAAATACTTCCTAACATCCCTGTGACTCATCTGAGACTTCAACTTCCAAATGTGACCCCTTGGTGCTGTGCCCAATGTCTGGAACATCCTGTCTCTGTGCACATTGAAGATTCTTCCCAGTATTTTGTATGTCGTTAAAATGTCCTCCTTGTCTCTCCTGTCCTCCAGTGTTGTCAAGTCGAGTTCTCTTAACCTTTCCTCTTAAGACTTGCCCTTTAGGTCTGGGACTAGTATCGTTGCAAACCTTTGCACTTTCTCTAGTTTTTTGACGTGCTTAGCCAAGTGAGTGTTCCAAACTGGAACTGCATACCCCAGTATAGGCCTGACACACACGGTGTACAGAGTCCGGAACGACTCCCTACTGAGATGTCGGAATGTTGTTCCTAGGTTCGCTTGTCGCCCATATGCTGCAGCAGTTATTTGGTTGATGGGCGACTCAGGAGATGTGCTCGGTATTATACACACTCCAAAATCCTTTTCCTTGAGTGAAGCTTGTAGTATTTGCCCCCCTAGCCTGTACTCTGTCTGCAGTCTTCTTTGCCCTTTCCCGATCTTCATGACTTCGCACCTCTTGCGGTTGAACTTCAAGAGCCAGTTGCTGGATCATGCCTGCAGCCTGTCTACATCCCTCTGACACCTCATCACGTACCATGACTCGCTGCTGCCTTCCTGTCAGGTATTCTCTGATCGATTGGAGTGCCTTCCTTGTTATACCTGCATGGTCTTCCAGCTCTTGCACAAACCTCTTGTGTGTAACTGTGTCAAAGGCGCTCTTACAGTGTAAGAAAATGCAATCTACCCACCCCTCTCTCCGGACCCTGGTGAACTGTATTCAAGGGTTCTAAAGGAATGTAAAGAGGAGCGTAGAAAACCTTTTACTATTTTCTCAACATATTACTACAAACTGGCAAAGTGCCAGATAAGTGGAAAATGGCAAATGTGACACCTATTTACAAGGTGACAGGCCCTTAGCTTCGAACTATAGACCAATAAGCCTTACCTCCATAGTGGGAAAATTTATGGAATCAATAATTGCTGAAGCAATTCGTAGCTAACTTGAAAGGCATAAATTTATTAATGAATCTCAACACGGTTTTACAAAAGGGCGTTCCTGTCTTACGAATTTATTAACTATTTTTCACTAAGGTATTTGAGGAGGTAGATCATGGTAATGAATATGATATTGTGTATATGGACTTCAGTAAGACTTTCGATAGAGTTCCACAACAGAGACTAGTGTATTGAGGAAAATTAAGGCACAGGGAATAGGAAAAGAAATTTTTTCCAGGGTAGAGGCATGATTAACAAATAGGCAGCAGACAGTTTGCATAAATAGGGATAAATCTGAGTGGGGAAGCGTCACAAGCGATATTCCACAGGGGTCATAAACGACATAGATGAGGGAATAAACAGTGACATAAGCAAGTTTGACGATGACACCAAAATAGGCCGTCGAATTCATTTTGACGAAGACGTTAGTGCACTCCAGGAGGATTTGGATAGACTGATGCAATGGTCGGAGAAGTAGCAGATGCAGTTTAATATAGACAAATGCAAAGTTCTAAAAATGGGACGGGAAAATGACCATGCCACATATAAACTAAATAATGTAGATCTTAATATTACTGATTGCGAAATGGATTTGGGAGTTCCGGTTAGCAGTAATCTAAAACCAAGACAACAGTGCATTAGTGTTCGCAATAAAGCTAACAGAATTCTTGACTTCTTATCAAGAAGCATAAATAAAAGGAGTCCTCAGTGTGGTCTTCAACTCTGTATGTCTTTGGTTAGGTCTCATTTAGACTATGCTGCACAGTTTTGGTCACCGTATTACAGAATGGATATAAATGCATTGGAAAACATACAAAGGAGGATGACAAAGTTGATCCCATGTATCAGAAATCTTATCAATGAGGACAGACTGAGGACCCTGAATCTGCACACTCTAGAAAGGCGTAGAACTAAAGGGGATATGAATGAGGTGTATAAATGGAAAACAGGAATAAATAAAGGGGATGTAAATAGCATACTAAAAATATCTAGCCTAGACAGGACTCGCAGCACTGGTTTTAAGTGGGAAAAAACAGATTCAGAAAGGATATAGGAAAGCACTGGTTTGGCAGTAGAGTTGTGGGTGAATGGAACAAACTCCCCGAGTACCGTCCTAGAAGCTAAAACGTTGTGTAGTTTTAAAAATAGATTAGATAAATACATGAGTGGGTGTGGGTGGGCGTGAGTTGGACCTGACTAGCTTTTGCTAGTGGGTCTGATGCCGTGCTCCTTCCTTAAGTGGACCTGACCTGACCTGACTAGGTTGGGTCATTGGTTTAAGCCGGTGGGAGACTTGGACCTGCCTCGCAGACTGAGGGACTGACCACCTCAAAACTTTAAGGGTGATGGACTGATTACATCGTCTTCAAGTATCTTCTGCTTCTATCAACTTTTCTGTACTCGACTGAAGAAGCCTACTGTGTAGGCGAAACGTTTCGAAATAAAGATACCTAACTGTTGCATATGTGTCTTACCTAACACATGATAATATACACTTGCAAAATCCTATAGGGATTAGTACCAAACTTGCACACGAGGGGCTGGGTTTGATTGGTGTCAAGGGGTACGGGAGTTATTTCTTGAGTAGCTTTAGGTAGATGTCGTTTTGATAAGGACCTGCCTCGTATGGGCCAGTAGGCCTTCTGCAGTGTTTCTACATTCTTATGTTCTTATGTTCTTATGAAAGCAAAATACTCGGCAGGAGATGCAACATTCCCCCAATGAAAAGCAGGGGTGCCACGAGTACACAGAGACAGAGACTGCTCAACTGCCTCCCATCATACGTAAGGGGGATTACCAATAGACCCCTGACTGTCTTCAAGAAGGCGCTGGATTGGCACCTAAAGTCAGTACCTGACCAACCGGGCTGTTGTTCGTACGTCAGTTTGAGTGCGGCCAGCAGCAACAGCCTGGTTGATCAGACCCTGATGCACCACGAGACCTGGTCTGAGGCCGGGCCGCAGGGGCGTTGACCCCCGAAACCCTCTCCAGGTATACTCCAGGCACCTCCTTACTGTTAGGTAAACAGGATCAGCAGATGTAAGGAAACATTCCAAACTTTTCAGACGTGACGAGATCGATCCCCGGACCTGTGCGTGTGCTGAGGACGTTGCCAACAAGCCACGAGTACCTGAAAGGTCTCTTTTAACTGTTTACTAGCTAATGGTCTAAGCAGACCGAAACGTCGTAGTAAGTTTCAGTCTCGTATGTGTGGGTGATTAGCAACTGACTATTCTTCATGACTCACCTGGTAATCTTATCACTGAACTAAGACCATCACTCTCCAGATATTACAACGTGTGTCCTTATTTTGAAGTGTGAGTCTTGTCCTATTGATTTTTTATTTTATTACAATTAACACATCGGCTGTTTCCCACCAAGGCAGGGTGACCTGGAAAAGAAAAACTTTCATCATCATTCACTCCATCACTGTCTTGCCAGAGGGGTGCTTACACTACAGGTATAAAACTGCAACATTAACACCCCTCCTTCAGAGTGTAGACACTGTACTTCCCATCTCCAGGACTCAAGTCCGGCCTGCCGGTTTCTCTGAATCCTTTCATAAATGTTACTTTGCTCACACTCCAACAGCACATCAAATCCTAAAAACCATTTCCCTGCATCTGCTTCTATCTAACATGCTCATGCATACTTGATGAACATAAAAATGGTATACAATACCGACAGGTTGTTAGGTAAGACACATATGCAACAGTTAGACAACTTTATTCCGAAACGTTTCGCCTACACAGTAGGCTTCTTCAGTCGAATACAGAAAGTAGGCAGGAACAGTAGAGATGTGAAGACGATGTAATCAGTCCATCACCCTTAAAGTCGTAGAATTTGAGGTTGTCAGTTCCTCGGCCTGGAGAAGTTCAGTTCCATAGTCAGGAACTATCTGAAGATCAAGCGACAGTGCGGAGACTTAAATACTGTCGGAAGGAGAGGTGCAGGGTAGTAGTAGTAGTAGTAGTAGTAGTAGTAGTAGTAGTAGTAGTGAGAGGCAACTGAGAGGTCATGTCTAACTGTTGCATATGTGTCTTACCTAACATCATGCATACTTGCTGGAAGTCCAAGCCCCTCACACAGAAAACCTTCTTTACCACCTCCCTCCAACCTTTTCAAGGAGGACCCCTACCACAAATTTCCTCTACTACACATTTATAAACTCTCGAAGTCATTTCGTCCCATCCTCTCTATACATGTCCAAACCCTCTCGACAACACCTCCTCAGCTCTCTATATAATAGTTTTGGTAATCCTGCACCTTCTTCTAATTTCCAAACTATGGATTCTCTGCATTATATTCACACCACACATTGCCCTCATACATGACATCTCCATTGCCTCCAGCCTTCTCCTTGTTGCAACATTCACCACACATGCTTCACACCCACATAAGAGTGTTGGTATAACTATACTCTCATACATTCCCTTCTTTGTATCCATGGATAATTTTCTTTGTCTCCACAGACTCCTCAGTGCATCACTCACCTTTTACCCTTCGTCAGTTCTGTGATTTACCTCATCTTTCGTAGACCCATCTGCTGATACTTCCAATCCGAAATATCTGAATACATTCATCTCCATACTCCATACTCCAGTCTTTCGTTACCTAAATTTTTTGTTAGCCTCATCACCTTACTCTCTCCTATATTCACTTTCAATTTCCTTCTTTTACATACCCTACCAAACTCATCCACCAGCCTCTGTAAGTTCTCTTCAGAATCTCACAAAAGTACAGTGTCATCAGCAAAGAGCAACTATGATAACTCCCACTTTTTGTTAAATTCTTTATCTTTTAACCCCACACCTCTTGCCAACACCCGAGCATTCACTTCTCTTACAACCCCATCTATAAATATAATGAACAACCACGGTGACATCACACATCCCTGTCTAAGGCCAACTTTTACAGGGAAATACTCTCCCTGTCTTCTTCATACTCTAACCTGAGCCTCTCTATCCTCGTAAAAAAATCTTCACTGATGTGAAGTGTATTTACAACCCATTTCTGGCATTACCAGATGCCTGAAGCATTAGGCCTACACTAATCTTCGTAAGTTTCAAGCAAAACTGGGCAGTTTCAAATTAACTTCTAAAATTTTGTACCTCACCTTACTTTTCTAAAACCGTGGGTGCTTTGTTTAACGATTGTATGACCGTTCAATGACACTACCATGACCGCTGCCAACCTTCTGTGTGTGTGTACTCACCTGGTTGAGGTTGCAGGGGTCGAGTCCCAGCTCCTGGCCCCGCCTCTTCACTGGTCGCTACTAGGTCACTCTCCCTGAGCCGTGAGCTTTATCATACCTCTGTTTAAAGCTATATATGGATCCTGCCTCCACTACATCGCTTCCCAAACTATTCCACTTCCTGACTACTCTGTGGCTGAAGAAATACTTCCTAACATGTGTGTGTGTGTGTGTGTGTGTGTGTGTGTGTGTGTGTGTGTGTGTGTGTGTGTGTGTGTGTGTGTGTGTACTCACCTAGTTCTCACCTAGTTGAGGTTGCGGGGGTCGAGTCCGAGCTCCTGGCCCCGCCTCTTCACTGATCGCTACTAGGTCACTCTCCCTGAGCCGTGAGCTTTATCATACCTCTGCTTAAAGCTATGTATGGATCCTGCCTCCACTACATCGCTTCCCAAACTATTCCACTTACTGACTACTCTGTGGTTGAAGAAATACTTCCTAACATCCCTGTGATTCATCTGTGTCTTTAGCTTCCAACTGTGTCCCCTTGTTACTGTGTCCAATCTCTGGAACATCCTGTCTTTGTCCACCTTGTCAATTCCTCTCAGTATTTTGTATGTCATTATCATGTCCCCCCTATCTCTCCTGTGTGTGTGTGTGTGTGTGTGTGTGTGTGTGTGTGTGTGTGTGTGTGCGTGTGTGTGCCATCAGCTCACACACAGGATATGGAATCGATCCCCGTCACGTGTGAAACTATAGGCATGTTTCCTTGCACCTGCTGCCCCTGTTCATCTAGCAGTTAGTAGGTACCTACCTGCTGCCCCTGTTCATCTAGCAGTTAGTAGGTACCTACCTGCTGCCCCTGTTCATCTAGCAGTTAGTAGGTACCTACCTGCTGCCCCTGTTCATCTAGCAGTTAGTAGGTACCTACCTGCTGCCCCTGTTCATCTAGCAGTTAGTAGGTACCTACCTGCTGCCCCTGTTCATCTAGCAGTTAGTAGGTACCTACCTGCTGCCCCTGTTCATCTAGCAGTTAGTAGGTACCTACCTGCTGCCCCTGTTCATCTAGCAGTTAGTAGGTACCTACCTGCTGCCCCTGTTCATCTAGCAGTTAGTAGGTACCTACCTGCTGCCCCTGTTCATCTAGCAGTTAGTAGGTACCTACCTGCTGCCCCTGTTCATCTAGCAGTTAGTAGGTACCTACCTGCTGCCCCTGTTCATCTAGCAGTTAGTAGGTACCTACCTGCTGCCCCTGTTCATCTAGCAGTTAGTAGGTACCTAGGTGTTAGTCGACTAGTGTAGGTCGGATCTTGGAAGACAAGATTAACCTAAGTTGCCCGAAGTGCTCTAATTGGAGTAGGTGGTTATTGTCTACCAGTTTCATATTGTTACTGTTGAGTGTGTGTGTGTTCTTACCTATTTGTAGTTGCAGGGGGGTCGAGTTACAGCTCCTGGCCCCACCACTTCACTGGTCGCTACTAGGTCCACTCTCTCCGTGCTACATGAGCGTTTTCGTATCACTTCTTAAAGCTACGTATGCATCCTGCCTCCACTACATAACTCTCCAGATTGTTCCCCTTCCTTACAACTTTATAACTGAAGAAATACTTCCTAACATCCTTGTGACTCGTCTGAGTTTTCAACTTCCATTTGTGTACCGTTGTTGCTGTGTCCCATCTCTGAAACATTCTGTCCCTATCCTCCTTTTCAATTCCTCTCAGTATTTTATATATTGTTATCATGTCCTCCCCTATCCCTTCTGTCCACCAGTGTCGTCAGGTCGATTTTTCTTAATTAAGCTCTCCTTGTAGGACATGCCTCTTCTCTCCGGGACTAGTCTTGTTACAAACCTTTCCACTTTCTCTAATTTCCTAACATGATTGTGCAGGTGTGAGTTCCAAACTGGTGCTGCATATTCCAATATGGGCCTGATATACACGGTGTACAGAATCCATAACGGATCTTTACTGAGAGGTCAGAATGCTATACATAGGTTTTCTAGTCGCCATTATGCCGCTAAATTATTTGGTTGATGTGCACCACCGGAGATGTGTTCGGTGTTATACTTGCCCCAAGATGCTTTTCTTTGAGTGAGGTTTGTAGTTTTTGGCCCCCAAGACTGTATTCTGTCTTCGATCGTCTTTGCCCTTCCCCGAGCTTCACGACTCTGCACTTGGCGGGATTGAACTCCAGGAGCCATTTACTGGACCAGGCCTGTAGCCTTACCAGATCCCTTTGTAGTCCCGCCTGGTCCTCCTCCGATTCAATTCTCCTCATTAACTTGACGTCGTCTGCAAAAGAAGACACTTTTGAGTCTATTCCTGACCCCTGTGGAACCACGCTCTTCACAGGCGCTCACTCCGACACATCGTCGCGTACCATAACTCTTTGCTGCCTTCCTGTCGGGTATTCTCTAATCCATTGCAGTGCCTTCCCTGTTATACCTGCCTGGTCCTCCAGTTTTTGCACTAATCTCTTGTGTGGAACTGCGTCAAAAACCTTCTTACAGTCCAAGAAAATGCAATCTACCCACCCCTCTCTCTTGTCATAGAAGTCCAGTAGGTTTGTGATGCAGGGTATGCCGTCCCTGAATCCGTGCTGGTTGTCGTTGATAAGCTCATTCCTATGTAGGTGCTCCACCACTCTTCTCCTGATAATCTTCTCCATGACTTCGCATACTATACATGTCAGTGACACTGGTCTGTAGTTTAGTGCTTCATGTCTGTCTCCTTTTTAAAAAATTGGGACTACATATGCTGTCTTCCATACCTCAGGTAGTCGCCCTGTTTTGATAGATGTACTGAAGTTTGTTGTTAGGGGTACACATAGCGCCTCTGCTCCCTCTCTCAGGACCCATGGCGAGATGTTATCTGGCCCCATCACCTTTGAGGTATCTAGCTCACTTAGCCTCCTCACCTCTTCCTCGGTTGTATGTTGTGTGTCCAGCACTTGTTAGTGTACCCCATCCCTCCGTGTTTCAGGAGTCTTCTGTTTCTACTGTGAATACGTCTTTAAATCTCATGTTGAGCTTTTCACATACTTCCCGGTCATTTCTTGTGATCTCCTCAGCCTGATTACCTGGTCCTTGACTGTTCTTTTCCTCCTGATGTGACTGTACAACAGCTTTGGATCGGACTTGGCTTTCGCTGCTCTGTCATTTTCGTATTGTCGTTGGGCCTCCCTCTTTACTTGTGCATATTCATTTCTGGCTCTTTGACAACTCTCCTTATTCTTCTGGGTCCTTTGCCTACTGTACTTCTTTCATTCTCTAACACATTTAGTTTTGGCCTCTCTACATCTCTGAATCAAGTCCTCGTTCTGGCCTTCTCATTGTTTCTGCTGCCTTGCATATTGTTATCACACATTCCATCATCTCATTTACTAATTTCCCTGCCAGTTCGGTGTCCCACTGAACCTTGTGCAGGAAGTTCCTCAAACCTGTATTGACCCCTTTCTTGATGTTTGGCTTCCTCCGCTCTGCCCTTCCTGCTTCCCTCTCCACTAGCAACTAGTGTGTATGTGTGTACTCACCTATTTGTGGTTGCAGGGTTGAGTCATAGCTCCTGGCCCCGCCTCTTCACTGATTGCTACTAGGTCCTCTCTCTCCCTGCTCCATGAGCTTTATCAAACCTCGTCTTAAAACTATGTATGGTTCCAGCCTCCACTACGTCACTTTCTAGGCTATTCCACTGCCTGACAACTCTATGACTGAAGAAATACTTCCTAACATCTCTTTGACTCATTTGAGTCTTCAACTTCCAATTGTGACCTCTTGTTTCTGTGTCCCATCTCTGGAACATCCTGTCTTTGTCCGCCTTGTCTATTCCGTGCAGTATTTTGTATGTCGTTATTATATCTCCTCTGACCCTTCTGTCCTTCAGTGTCGTCATGCCGATTTCCCTTAACCTTTCTTCGTAGGACAATCCCCTTAGCAATGGGACTAGTCTTGTTGCAAACCTTTGCACTTTCTCAAATTTCTTGACGTGCTTGACCAGGTGTGGATTCCAAACTGGTGCTGCATACTCCAGTATGGGCCTGACGTATATGGTGTACAGAGTCTTGAACGATTCCTTACTGAGGTATCGGAACGCTATCCTTAGGTTTGCCAGGCGCCCGTATGCTGCTGCAGTTATCTGATTGATGTGCGCCTCAGTAGATATGCTCGGTATTATACTCACCACAAGATCTTTTTCCTTGAGTGAGGTTTGCAGTCTTTGGCCACCTAGACTGCACTGTGTCTGCGGTCTTCTTTGCCCTTCCCCAATCTTCATGACTTTGCATTTGGCAGGGTTAAATTCAAGGGGCCAGTTGCTGGACCAGGCTTGTAGCCTGTCCAGGTCTCTTTGTAGTCCTGCCTGATCCTCGACCAATTTGATTCTTCTCATTAACTTCACATCATCTGCAAACAAGGACACTTCTGAGTCTATCCCTTCCGTTATGTCATTCACAAATGCCAAAAACAACACAGGTCCTAGGACTGACCCCTGTGGAACCCCGCTTGTCACAGGTGCCCACTCGGACACCTCGTCGCGTACCATGACTCGTTGTTTCCTCCCTGTCAGGTATTCTCTGAGCCATTGCAGTGCCTTTCCTGTTATGTGTGCCTGATCCTCTAGCTTTTGAGACTTGGGAATGTTTACTTTTGCCCACTGAATTGTTCATGTAGCAGTATATAGGCACCTGGGTATCAGCCGACGAGTGGGATGGCAGTGCTGAGCTTCGAAGGTAGCTGAGGTGGCATAACAGCTTTTAGCCTGTGCGTTCAACGTATAAATACACGGGGGAAATAACCTTTATACACAATGTTAACTGGGCAACCTGATTAGTATGCTCTACCATGCTATATATACAAGAGTGTTTCTCAGGAAATTCAAGGATTCCCATGGAATACACGTAGCCTCATCAGGAGGTAAACGAGGGACATTTACAAACAGCAGAAGCCATATACTGGGTACATACACAAGATGACCTAAGTACCGTGCCCACATTTAGTGGGTCAAACCCGAAAATTGACAGTGAAATATGTTGTTGTTTCAGCTTTTCTTCTTGAAGACACACCATGTTATTTTATAAGTGCAGGAGTGAATTAAATTGCGTTGTGGAATATGTGTGTGATGAGTGGTTTGAAAAAACCGACAAGTTGAAGATTGAGACACTTATGCAGCATATGGGAATCTTTATTCAGGAAACGTTTCGCCACACAGTGGCTTCATCAGTCCAATACAAAGAGGAAGGAGTAAAGAGACTCCAGGCTGAGGGACTGATTACCTCATACTCCTCCTCTCTTTACTCCTTCCTCTTTGTATTGAACTGATGAAGCCACTGTGTGGCGAAACGTTTCCTGAATAAACATTCCCATATGCTGCATAAGTGTCTCAATCTTCAAGTTGTGGAATACATGGAACATGTGCTGGTATGGGTGCTTCCTCACATCAAAGAAATGGTAAAAAAATACTAGGCTAGAGATTGTTAACTTAGGAGAGGTGGCAACTTGGATAGAATCTATATTGTGATTGAGTTGCATGCTCGTGTTGGATGTGCCATTGTTGAATATTTGCTTAAAATTCTCAGTGATAATCAGAAAATAGAAAATGAAAACATCGGAATGTCTATTTGAACATTCGTATGTTTGCATCGCTGAACCTAGTTAAGTTCTTTTGTATCAGTTATTTAGAAACCGACAAGTAAATAAATGAAACACATCTGGGTATCATTATCCGGGATAGGTATCGCCAACCAGCGGCTTCTTACGTCCATTACAGAGAAAAACGGTGGAAATATAAACACATATGCAGTATAATGTGATCCTTTATTGACAACGTTTCGCCCACACAGTGGGGTGGAAGGTACGCGAGTATAGTCAGGTGGAGAATACTGCGTCTGATGATGTACCGAGTGGGGTTGTAGAGTCTAAAATCTTGGGTAGCTTGGAAGGGAGATTGGATAAGTATGTGAGTAGACCTTCTGCAGTGCTCCTCCATTCCTATGTTCTTATGCGGGATAGCGATGAAGAAGTTTCTTCGCAAGTGGTTCAGCCATGTTATAGAAGCCCACTGTGTGGGCGAAACGTTGTCAATAAAGGATCAAATTATACTGCATATGTGTTTATATTTCCAATGTGTCGGTATTTTATACCATTTATTTCCAGAGAAAAACGGTGGACGATGAGAAGGAGTTTGAGGTAATCAGTCCCTCAGCCTGGAGTCGATATGTTCAGTCCATCAGTAATGATAAACGTACAGCATATTAGCGCAGAAGAGCTTATATACCGCAAACAGGTGAGGTGTAGCAGTGCTAGAAGGCGTTATCAGTAGAAAAATAAACTAGTGTAAGTAGGTCATGCCTGTACGTTAAGCTGTGAAGAATTCCTTGAATCATGATCCCAAGAAGTTTAATGTGATCCTTTATTGACTACGTTTCGCCCACACAGTGGGCTTTTTCAAGTCACAAACAGAACTACCTGGGGTGGAAGGAACGCGAGTATTTATAGTCAGGTTCAGAATGCTGAGGTCAGGTGGAGAATGCTGCATCTGATGATGTACCGAGTGGGGTTATAGAGTCTAAAAACTTGGGTAGCTTGGAAAGGAGATTGGATAAGTTTGTGAGCAGACCTTCTACAGTGTTCTTATGTGGGATAGCGATGAAGAAGTTTCTTGGCAAGTGGTTCAGCTATGTTATAGAAGCCACTATTCTGGTTGAAGTTGTCGGATATAGAAATAAGTGATGATTCCAGGATTCTTCGGTATTGAGTGTTGTCTTCTGTGGCGATAAGTCTTGAGTTTCTGTAGTTTATCAAGTGGTTGTGTGAATTACGGTGTTGTACGCAGGCATTCCTTGTGTCGTCAGACCTGCTTGCGTATTGGTGTTCTGAAATACGTGTTTGGAGGTCCCTTGATGTTTCGCCCACGTATAACTTGTTGCAGTCATTACAAGGGATTATGTATACCCCTGCAGAGGATGGAGGCTTGTCCTGTCTACTACTGGTGATGTCCTTGATGGTCGTGGTTGTGGAGGTAGATACTTGGAATGATGTTTTGGCAAAGATGTTGGAAACGTGTACTTAGCTCTGTGAAGACCTGTTATATTTCCATTGTGTCGGTATTTTATACCATTTATTTCCATCCCAAGAAGTTGTTGTGTCTGACGGAGTCTGTATAAATCATTTAGAAAACCATCTTGGGATCTTCATAAAGGGAATTTTTCGTAGCTTACCTAATCTGTATGCATGGCTTACTTCCACTAGTGGATTTTTCCACTGGTGACTCTGCCTAACAGGGTGGGTATTCCATCGTCTCATCTCTCTGTAGTATATAAATCCTTTCTCTACCCACATGCTGTATTTTTATTAAGATTGATTGACTGTACACAATGATTTCAGGCTGAGAGACTGATTACCACAAACTCCTCCTCATCTTCCACCGTTCTTCTTTGCAATAGACTGAAGAAGCCACTGGCTTGCGAAGCGTGCCCTGAATAAAGATACGTACCTAATTATTGTAAAAGTGACGTGTACTTAGCTCTGTGAAGACCTGTTTGCGCGCTCTCTACGAATTGAAGCAAGATGCCCTCCATCGAGCAACTTTACCAACAGCTTAAGGAGGAATTGAGGATGGCGAAGATGGAGATTCGGCGACTGACCGAGAAAAACAAGAAGATTCGCAGTAGTCCTCCTGTTTTGAGTCTTCAGGTCAAGAAGGGAAACTGGTCAGTGGCTGGACAGCAGGGAACGAAGTTGACGATCAAGAAGACGAATGGAAAGGTAGAAACGATGAAGAAGAAAGAGACTGCCGTGGAAACTGTTGTGGAAACATCTAATACATTCTCAGTGCTACCCGACGAATGTGAGTCGACTACTGGGAACATCAAGACGAACGACACCAAGGAAGGTAAGAATATTGTTGTTGTTGGGGATAGCCAAGTTAGGTATATGGATAGGGCGTTCTGCTTGAAGGACAGGAGTAGGAGACAGAGAGTTTGCTTTCCTGGGGCTGGGATGGAGGATATTGTTAGCCGTCTGGATGATATCATGAGAGGTAATGGGAGCAACCCTATTATCTGTCTCAGTGCTGGAGGCAACGATGTTGGCAGACGTAGGAGTGAAGACCTGATTAGCAGGTATAGGTCAGCAATAGAAATAATTAGGAGTAAGGGTGGGAACCCTGTCATATGTGGTATTTTGCCAAGGAGAGGAGTTGGAAATGAATGGTTGTCCAGGGCAATTGGTGTCAATTGCTGGCTGGACAAATACTGTAAGGAAAATGCGGTAACATTCATTGACAACTGGGACCTCTTCTATGGCAGAAATGACATGTATGCCAGGGATAGGGTTCACTTATCTAGGTCTGGGGTGGTAGCACTGGCAACTGCGGTGGAGGGAGCAGTTAGGACTTTAAACTAGGAATAGTTAGTGGTATGGGTTTTGGCAGGAAAACAGTGAAGTCCCAGTGTAGTAATATTACGAGTTCTAGGGGAACTAGTAATAAGCAGAACGAGGTAGATATTGAAAAGCCAGGGACTTTGGGTGATAAGGACAGTAATAGGTTTAGTAGAAAAATAGAAATGAGCAGGAAGGGTAAAGAGAAAGGAGAGTCTTTCAATGTTTATTATGCTAATTGCCGTAGTGCTAGGAATAAGATGGACGATTTGAGATTAGTTGCTAGTGCAGGTAACATTGATGTATTTGCCTTAACTGAGACGTGGTTTAATTCAAAAAGTCGGGACATGCCTGCGGAATGTCATATTCAGGGTTTTAAATTGTTCCAAGTAGATAAAAGTATCGGGAAGGGGGGTGGGGTGGCATTGTATGTCCGAGATCGCTTGAAATGTTGCATAAAAACGGGTATTAAGTCTGAAGTAACACATACAGAGTCTGTGTGGATAGAATTTTCAGAGGGGCATGAAAAACTGATTTTAGGAGTGATATACCGTCCCCCAAACTTAGATAGGGACCAAGGGAAACTACTATGGGAGGAAATTGTTAAGGCCACAAGGCGCGATAATGTAGTAATTCTAGGAGACTTTAACTTTAGTCATATTGATTGGAATTTCTTGACTGGGAATTTAGAATCATACGACTTCTTAGAAGTAGTTCAGGATTGTTTTTTGAAGCAGTTTGTGACAGAACCTACAAGGGGAAATAACCTTCTTGACTTAGTTATGGCAAACAATGAATTCCTTGTTAATAATTTAGAAATTTCAGAGGAACTGGGTGCTAGCGACCACAAATCAATTACATTTAACATTGAATGGAAGTACGATAGTAGCGATAACTCAGTAACAGTCCCAGATTTTCGCTTAGCAGATTACGATGGGCTTAGAGAACACTTATCTGTTGACTGGGGTGACGAAGTGAGCTATCAATATGACAGTTTTCTGAACACTATACATGCTGCTCAAAGAACGTTTATCCCATATAAAGAAATTAGATCAAATAGAAATGACCCAAAATGGATGAATAATAGGCTCAAATATCTACTAGGGCATAAGAAAGGAATTTATAGGCGTATCAAAAGAGGTGAGGGTCATCTTATGAATCAGTATATTGACATTAAGAGGGACATTAAAAAGGGGGATAAGAAAAGCTAAAAGGGACTATGAAATTAAAGTTGCTAGTGATTCTAAAACTAACCCAAAAAGTTTTTTCCAGGTCTGTAGAACAAAAGTTAGAGATAAGATAGGTCCCCTTAAAAATAACTATGGGCACCTTACTGACAAAGAGAATGAAATGTGCTCGATTTTTAATAATTATTTTCTCTCAGTTTTTACACAGGAAGACACTAACAATATTCCAGTAATTAATTTTTATAGTGGGCTAGAAGAAGATAAATTATGTAACATCACAGTCACTAGTGAAATGGTTGTGAAGCAGATAGACAGACTGAAGCAAAATAAGTCACCGGGTCCTGATGAGGTTTTTTCAAGGGTTCTTAAGGAATGCAAAATGGAACTCTGTGAACCATTAACTAATATTTTTATTTTAACTCTTCAAACATGTGTAGTGTCTGATATGTGGAAGATGGCTAATGTAATTCCTATTTTTAAAACACGGGACAAGTCGTTACCGTCAAATTACCGCCCAATAAGCCTGACCTCAATTGTAGGCAAATTACTAGAGTCAATTATAGCTGAGATTATAAGAAGCCATCTCGATAAGCATAGCTTGATTAATGATACTCAGCATGGATTCACAAGAGGCCGGTTTTGTCTAACTAATCTATTAACTTTCTTCAGTAAAGCTTTTGAGGCTGTTGACCACGATAAAGAATTTGATATTATTTACTTAGATTTTAGTAAGGCATTTGATAGAGTTCCGCACCAAAGACTGTTAAAGAAAGTAGCAGCTCATGGCATTGGGGGAAAAGTGCTCTCGTGGATCGAGTCATGACTCACTGACAGGAAGCAGAGAGTGTCCATAAATGGGGTTAAATCCGAGTGGGGATCTGTAACAAGTGGCGTTCCACAGGGATCAGTCTTGGGCCCGTTGTTGTTTATAATATATATCAATGATCTTGATGAGGGAATTACTAGTGATATGAGCAAATTCGCCGATGACACAAAGATAGGTAGGATAATTGATTCAAACGTAGATGTTATGGAACTTCAGGAGGATTTAAACAAACTCTATTCTTGGTCAGAAAAGTGGCAGATGCAGTTCAATGTAGATAAATGCAAGGTTCTGAAGCTTGGGAGTGCCCATAACCCTAGTACTTATAAGTTAAATAATGTAGAACTTAGCCATACAGATTGCGAAAAGGACTTGGGGGTTATGGTGAGCAGCAACCTTAAACCAAGACAGCAATGCCTAAGCGTACGTAATAAGGCAAATAGATTACTGGGATTTATATCAAGAAGTGTAAGCAACAGAAGTCCAGAGGTCATACTGCAGCTTTATACATCATTAGTAATGCCTCACCTAGATTATGCAGCTCAGTTCTTGTCTCCATATTACAGAATGGACATAAATTCGTTAGAAAACATTCAGCGTAGGATGACTAAATTAATACATAGCATTAGAAATCTTCCTTATGGAGAAAGATTGAAGACTCTTAAGTTACATTCACTTGTCAGACGAAGAATGAGGGGAGACCTGATCGAAGTGTATAAGTGGAAGACAGGTATTAATAAAGGGGATATTAATAAGGTCTTGAGGATGTCTCTCCAAGAGAGAACCCGCAGTAATGGATTTAAATTAGATAAGTTTAGATTTAGAAAGGACATAGGAAAGTATTGGTTTGGAAATAGGGTAGTTGATGAGTGGAACAGTCTACCTAGTTGGGTTATTGAGGCTGGGACTTTGGGTAGTTTCAAATTTAGGTTGGATAAGTACATGAGTGGGAGGGGTTGGATTTGAGTGGGACTTGCACATCAGAGCTTATTTCTTGGGTGGCATTGAAAATTGGGTTGGGCAAATGTTTTGTTAGTGGGATGAGTTGTAAAGGATCTGCCTAGTATGGGCCAACAGGCCTGCTGCAGTGTTCCTCCTTTCTTATGTTCTTATGTTCATTTATCTAGTAAAATTCTATCCTACGAATTTCACAAGATTTGGCTAGATCTTCATTATTTTTTATACTTATTTGTAATTCAGCAGTCCGAGATGACTGATAACGCTGTTGATGATGTGAAGTGACTTCTCTCAACCTGCAGCATGTCTGAGCAACTCCACGATGTGAAGTGACTTCTCTCAACCTGCAGCATGTCTGAACAACTCCATGATGTGAAGTGGCTTCTCTCAACCTGCAGCATGTCTGAACAACTCCATGATGTGAAGTGACTTCTCTCAACCTGCAGCATGTCTGAGCAACTCCACGATGTGAAGTGACTTCTCTCAACCTGCAGCATGTCTGAGCAACTCCACGATGTGAAGTGACTTCTCTCAACCTGCAGCATGTCTGAGCAACTCCACGATGTGAAGTGACTTCTCTCAACCTGCAGCATGTCTGAGCAACTCCACGATGTGAAGTGACTTCTCTCAACCTGCAGCATGTCTGAGCAACTCCACGATGTGAAGTGACTTCTCTCAACCTGCAGCATGTCTGAACAACATCATTCAGGCTGCGAGGTATTCAGAAAGTGAGTGAGTGTGGAACACTGAGCCATGACTGTGAGAGCCTTAACAGACTAAAGCACTTCTGGAGTCTCATGGAGAACAAGCCTCTGTAAAATTTAATAAAATTTGTTGTTCTTTATTCACCTCGAAGGAAAATGTCAAGAAGCTTTTAAGAAAAGGAAGAACGGTTCAGTAGACAGTGATAAACCACCAGTTACCAGAGAAAGAAGATAACCAGTAAATGAGTTTGATTTAAAACAAAAATTGTTGCGTGCTACAATTTGTAAATCTTTGCATTCTAGATTTCCTAATAGGTGGGACAGTGTTATGCACTGAAAAATAAAGTGTCGTAGGTGCCCCATCTTTAAAGAATGTTGTATTAGACTACAGTAAATGACTGCAATGATGTATGAGAGTGTATAATTGTGTGTATGCGTTGGAGTGCATGTTGGTGTCCTGGAGTGTACGTTAAAGTACTTGAAGAAAACTACTCTGGACACCACTGGAGTACAAATCCATAAAAAAATGTGTCTAAACATTCCTTCGTTCATGAAATGAGAACTGGACTACCAGCGCTCGACACAAAATGGATTCCTGGTGGCAAGTCGCAAGGAAACCTGGAATTTTATTTATTTTTGATCAACGGGAAGCCATGAACTCATTGGGTTTATATAACACATGGTTAATTGAGGCCAATTAGGGTTCTTTCTAAGAAGTGGCGGAAAAGCGCACTTCCTGGGATCAAGAGCCCGTCACCGGCATCAAGGTTGAGGGTTGCATCTTTATCCTACAACAACAATAACAACTGAACATTTAAAAATTATCCAGTGAAAGATGAAACAACAACAATTACAATAACAAGAACAAAAACAACAACAACAGCAGCAGCAGCAATGACAACAACAACAAGAATGAGAAAAAAACAGAAACAACAAGAACAACAAAAAGATACATTGAGGAAAAAAGAGAAACAGGGAAAGAAAAAAAAAGAAGAATATAAAGCGTAAAAGATAATGAAAAAAGAAAGAAAAGAGTAAAAAAAAATTAACAAATGAGCAAGAAAAGTGTTGAATATGTGTTGCAGGGTGTGTTGCAGGATGTGTTGCAGGGTGTGTTGCAGGGTGTGTTGCAGGGTGTGTTGCAGGATGTGTTGCAGGGTGTGTTGCAGGGTGTGTTGCAGGGTGTGTTGCAGGATGTGTTGCAGGGTGTGTTGCAGGATGTGTTGCAGGGTGTGTTGCAGGGTGTGTTGCAGGGTGTGTTGCAGGATGTGTTGCAGGATGTGTTGCAGGGTGTGTTGCAGGGTGTGTTGCAGGATGTGTTGCAGGGTGTGTTGCAGGGTGTGTTGCAGGATGTGTTGCAGGATGTGTTGCAGGGTGTGTTGCAGGGTGTGTTGCAGGGTGTGTTGCAGGGTGTGTTGCAGGATGTGTTGCAGGATGTGTTGCAGGGTGTGTTGCAGGGTGTGTTGCAGGATGTGTTGCAGGGTGTGTTGCAGGGTGTGTTGCAGGATGTGTTGCAGGATGTATTGCAGGGTGTGTTGCAGGATGTGTTGCAGGATGTATTGCAGGGTGTGTTGCAGGATGTGTTGCAGGGTGTGTTGCAGGGTGTGTTGCAGGATGTGTTGCAGGGTGTGTTGCAGGGTGTGTTGCAGGATGTGTTGCAAGGTGTGTTGCAGGATGTGTTGCAGGATGTATTGCAGGGTGTGTTGCAGGATGTGTTGCAGGGTGTGTTGCAGGATGTGTTGCAGGGTGTGTTGCAGGATGTGTTGCAGGGTGTGTTGCAGGATGTGTTGCAGGATGTGTTGCAGGGTGTGTTGCAGGATGTGTTGCAGGATGTGTTGCAGGATGTGTTGCAGGATGTGTTGCAGGATGTGTTGCAGGATGTGTTGCAGGATGTGTTGCAGGATGTGTTGCAGGGTGTGCAGTTGTGCAGGAGGGTGTGTTGCAGGGTGTGTTGCAGGGTGTGTTGCAGGGTGTGTTGCAGGATGTGCAGGATGTGTTGCAGGGTGTGTTGCAGGAGGATGTGTAGCAGGATGTGTTGCAGGGTGTGTTGCAGGGTGTGTTGCAGGGTGTGTTGCAGGGTGTGTTGCAGGATGTGTTGCAGGGTGTGTTGCAGGATGTGTTGCAGGGTGTGTTGCAGGATGTGTTGCAGGGTGTGTTGCAGGATGTGTTGCAGGGTGTGTTGCAGGATGTGTTGCAGGATGTGTTGCAGGAGGATGTGCAGGGTGTGTTGCAGGATGTGTTGCAGGGTGCAGGGTGTGTTGCAGGATGTGTTGCAGGGTGTGTTGCAGGGTGTGTTGCAGGATGTGTTGCAGGGTGTGTTGAAGGGTGTGCAGGGTTGTTGCAGGATGTGTTGCAGGATGTATTGCAGGGTGTGTTGCAGGGAGTGTTGCAGGTTGTGTTGCAGGGTGTGTTGCAGGATGTGATGCAGGGTGTTGCAGGATGTAGTGCAGGGTGTGTTGCAGGATGTGTTGCAGGGTGTGTTGCAGGATTTGTTGCAGGAGGGAGTGTTGCAGGATGTGTTGCAGGATGTGCAGGATTGCAGGAGGATGTGTTGCAGGGTGCAGGGTGTGTTGCAGGATGTGTTGCAGGGTGTGTTGCAGGGTGTGTTGCAGGGTGTGTTGCAGGGTGTGTTGCAGGATGTGTTGCAGGGTGTGTTGCAGGGTGTTTTGCAGGGTGTGTTGCAGGATGTGTTGCAGGATGTGTTGCAGGGTGTGTTGCAGGATGTATTGCAGGGTGTGTTGCAGGATGTGTTGCAGGAGGATGTGTTGCACGGGTGTTGCAGGGTGTTTGCAGGATGTGTTGCAGGATGTGTTGCAGGATGTGTGTGTTGCAGGATGTTGCAGGATGTGTTGCAGGAGGATGTGTTGCAGGATGTATTGCAGGGTGTGTTGCAGGGTGTGCAGGGTGTGTTGCAGGGTGAGTTGCAGGATGTGTTGCAGGATGTGTTGCAGGGTATGTTGCATGTGTTGCAGGATGTGTGTTGCAGGATGTATTGCAGGGTGTGTTGCAGGATGTGTGTTGCAGGGTGTGTTGCAGGTTGTGTTGCAGGGTGTGTTGCAGGGTGTTTTGCAGGGTGTGTTGCAGGATGTGTTGCAGGATGTATTGCAGGGTGTGTTGCAGGTTGTGTTGCAGGATGTATTGCAGGGTGTGTTGCTGGGTGTGTGTGTTGCAGGATGTATTGCAGGGTGTGTTGCAGGATGTGTTTCAGGATGTGCAGGATGTGTTGCAGGGCAGGGTGTGTTGCAGGGAGTGTTGCAGGATGTGTTGCAGGATGTGTTGCAGGATGCAGGATGTGTTGCAGGGTGTGTTGCAGGATGTGTTGCAGGGTGTGTTGCAGGATGTATTGCAGGATGTGTTGCAGGATGTGTTGCAGGATGTGTTGCAGGATGTATTGCAGGGTGTGTTGCAGGATGTGTTGCAGGATGTATTGCAGGGTGTGTTGCAGGATGTGTTGCAGGGTGTGTTGCAGGGTGTGTTGCAGGTTGTGTTGCCGGATGTGTTGCAGGGTGTGTTGCAGGGTGTGTTGCAGGATGTGTTGCAGGGTGTGTTGCAGGATGTGTTGCAGGGTGTGTTGCAGGATGTGTTGCAGGATGTATTGCAGGGTGTGTTGCAGGGAGTGTTGCAGGATGTGTTGCAGGGTGTGTTGCAGGATGTATTGCAGGGTGTGTTGCAGGATGTGTTGCAGGGTGTGTTGCAGGATGTGTTGCAGGATGTATTGCAGGGTGTGTTGCAGGATGTGTTGCAGGATGTATTGCAGGGTGTGTTGCAGGATGTGTTGCAGGGTGTGTTGCAGGGTGTGTTGCAGGGTGTGTTGCAGGATGTGTTGCAGGGTGTGTTGCAGGGTGTTTTGCAGGGTGTGTTGCAGGATGTGTTGCAGGATGTATTGCAGGGTGTGTTGCAGGATGTGTTGCAGGGTGTGTTGCAGGATGTGTTGCAAGGTGTGTTGCAGGATGTGTTGCAGGATGTATTGCAGGGTGTGTTGCAGGATGTGTTGCAGGGTGTGTTGCAGGATGTGTTGCAGGATGTATTGCAGGGTGTGTTGCAGGGAGTGTTGCAGGATGTGTTGCAGGATGTATTGCAGGATGTGTTGCAGGGTGTGTTGCAGGGTGTGTTGCAGGGTGTGTTGCAGGGTGTGTTGCAGGGTGTTTTGCAGGGTGTGTTGCAGGATGTGTTGCAGGATGTGCAGGGTGTGTTGTTGCAGGGTGTGTTGCAGGGTGTGTTGCAGGTGTTGCAAGGTGTGTTGCAGGGTGTGTGTATTGCAGGTGTGTTGCAGGATGTGTTGCACGGTGTGTTGCAGGATGTCTTGCAGGATGTGTTGCAGGGTGTGTTGCAGGGTGTGTTGCAGGTATTGCAGGGTGTGTTGCAGGATGTGTTGCAGGGTGTGTTGCAGGATGTGTTGCAGGGTGTGTTGCAGGATGTGTGTTGCAGGATGTGTTGCATTGCAGGGTGTTACAGGGTGTGTTGCAGGGTGTGCTGCAGGGTGTGTTGCAGGATGCGTTGCAGGGTGGGTTGCAGGGTGTGTTGGAGGGTGTGTTGGAGGGTGTGTTGCAGGGTGTGTTGCAGGGTGTGTTGCAGGGTGTGTTGCAGGATGTGTTGCAGGGTGTGTTGCAGTGTGTGTTGCAGGATGTGTTGCAGTGTGTGTTGCAGGGCGTGTTGCAGGGTGTGTTGCAGAGTGTGTTGCAGGGTGTGTTGCAGTATGTGTTGCAGGATGTGTTGCAGGGTGTGTTGCAGGGTGTGTTGCATGATGTGTTGCAGGATGTGTTGCTGGGTGTGTTGCAGGATGTGTTGCAGGATGTGTTGCAGGATGTGTTGCAGGGTGTGTTGCAGGATGTGTTGGAGGGTGTGTTGGAGGGTGTGTTGCAGGATGTGTTGCAGGGTGTGTTGCAGGATTTGTTGCAGGATGTGTTGCAGGGTGTGTTGCAGGGTGTGTTGCAGGATGCGTTGCAGGGTGTGTTGCAGGGTGTTGCAGGGTGTGTTGCAGGGTATGTTGCAGAGTGTGTTGCAGGGTGTGTTGCAGGATGTGTTGCAGTGTGTGTTGCAGGGTGTGTTGCAGAGTGTGTTGCATAGTGTGTTGCAGGGTGTGTTGCAGGGTGTGTTGCAGGGTGTGTTGCAGGGTGTGTTAAGTGTGTATTACAGAGTGTGTTGCAGGGTGTGTTGCAGCGTGTGTTGCAGGGTGTGTTAAGTGTGTATTACAGAGTGTGTTGCAGGGTATGTTAAGTGTGTATTACAGAGTGTGTTAAGTGTGTATTACAGAGTGTGTTGCAGGGTGTGTTAAGTGTGTGTTACAGGGTGTGTTAAGTGTGTGTTACAGGGTGTGTTAAGTGTGTGTTGCAGGGTGTGTTAAGTGTGTGTTACAGGGTGTGTTAAAACCAGTAAACGTACAAGCAGATCTACGTTCACATGCGTGGCGCTCCAAAAGTAGATCTACGTTTTTTTAACATATTTTGAAATATAACAAAAAAAACGTAGATCAAAGTTTTTTTTACACGTTTTCAAATGTAAAAAAAAGATCTACTTTTTTTTATATACTTTTAAATGTTGAAAAAAAACGTATATATATACGTTTGGACCGTTTACGGGTTTTTAAGTGTGTGTTGCAGGGTGTGTTAAGTGTGTGTTGCAGGGTGTGTTAAGTGTGTTGCAGGGTGTGTTAAGTGTGTTGCAGGGTGTGTTAAGTGTGTTGCAGGGTGTGTTAAGTGTGTTGCAGGGTGTGTTTAGTGTGTTGCAGGGTGTGTTAAGTGTGTGTTGCAGGGTGTGTTAAGTGTGTTGCAGGGTGTGTTAAGTGTGTGTTGCAGGGTGTGTTAAGTGTACTCACCTATTTGTACTCACTTATTTGTAGTTGCAGGGGTCGAGTCATAGCTCCTGGCCCCGCCTCTTCGCTGATTGCTACTAGGTCCTCTCTCTCCCTGCTCCATGAGCTTTATCATACCTCGCCTTAAAACTATGTATGGTTCCCGCCTCCACTACGTCACTTTCTAGGCTATTCCACGGCCTGACTACTCTATGACTGAAGAAATACTTCCTAACATCCCTTTGATTCATCTGAGTCTTCAACTTCCAATTGTGACCTCTTGTGTCTGTGTCCCATCTCTGGAACATCCCGTCTTTGTCCACCTCGTCTATTCCGCGCAGTATTTTATATGTCGTTATCATGTCTCCCCTGACCCTCCTGTCCTCCAGTGTCATCAGGTCGATTTCCCTCAACCTTTCTTTGTAGGACAATCCCCGTAGCTCTGGGACTAGTCTTGTTGCAAACCTTTGCACTTTCTCTAATTTCTTGACGTGCTTGGCTAGATGTGGATTCCAAACTGGTGCTGCATACTCCAGTATGGGCCTGACGTAAATGGTATACAGAGTCTTGAACGATTCCTTACTGAGGTATCGGAACGCTATCCGTAGGTTTGCCAGGCGCCCGTATGCTGCAGCAGTTATCTGATTGATGTGCGCTACAGGAGATATGCTCGGTGTTATACTCACCCCCAGATCTTTTTCCTTGAGTGAAGTTTGCAGTCTTTGGCAACCTAGACTGTAATGTGTCTGCGGTCTTCTTTGCCCTTCCCCAATCTTCATGACTTTGCATTTGGCAGGGTTAAACTCAAGGAGCCAGTTGCTGGACCAGGCTTGTAGCCTGTCCAGGTCTCTTTGTAGTCCTGTAGTCTGTTAAGTGTGTATTGCAGGATCTGTTAAATGTGTATTGCAGGGTATGTTGAAGGGTGTGTTAAGTGTGTATTGCAGGGTGTGTTGGAGGGAGTGTAGTGTGTATTGCAGGGTGTGTTGCTGGGTATGACAAGTGTGTATTGCAGGGTGTGTTAAGAATGATTTGCAGAGTGTGTTGCAAGGTGTGTTAAGTGTGTGTTGAAGGGTGTGTTGTGTATTGCAGAGTGTGTTGCAGGGTGTGTTAAGTGTGTATTGTAGAGAGTGTTGCAGGGTGTGTTAAGTGTGTATTGCAGAGCGTGTTGCAGGGTGTGTTAAGTTTGTATTGCAGAGCGTGTTGCAGGGTGTGTTAAGTGTGTGTTGTAGAGAGTGTTGCAGTGTGTGTTAAGTGTGTGTTGAAGGGTGTGTTGTGTATTGCAGAGTGTGTTGCAGGGTAAGTGTGTATTGGTGGATGTGTTGCACGGCGTGCAGTGAGTATTGCAGGGTGTGTTGCTGGGAGTGCTAACTGTGTATTTCAGGGTGTGTTAAGTGTCCATTGCCGAGTGTGTTGCAGGGTGTGTTAAACGTGTATTGCAGAGTGTGTTGCAGAGTGTTTTAAGTGTGTATTGCAGTGGATGCTGGGTGTGTTAGATGTGAATTGCAGAGTGTGTTGCAGGGTGTGTTAAGTGTGTATTGAAGTGTTGCAGGGTGTGTTAAGTGTGTATTGCTGAGTGTGTTGCATGGTGTGTTAAGTGTGTATTGCAGAGTGTGTTGAATGGTGTGATGAAGATAATGTTGTAGTATGATCTAGGAGTGTGTTGGAAGGTGTGACTAGAGTGAAATGGAGTCTGTGTTTGAGTATGTGTTGTAGTGTGTATTGACGTGTTTGTATGTGTTGGAGTGTGTATGTTGGAGCGAGTATTAGAAGGTGTGTTCGAGGTTGTGTATTAGAGTGCGATGGAATATGTGTTGCAGGTTGTTGTAGGGTGTGTTGGAGAGTGCTTTGGTTAGCGTGTCGAAGAGTGTGTTTGATTTATTTTGGTAGGTGCTGTGAAGGGTGTGTTGGATGGTGTATATAAGTGTGTTGGAGTGTGTATGTTGGTATATGTTGCAGTGTGTGTGTTAGTGTGAATTAGTGTGTGTGTGTTGGGTATGTGTTGCAGGGTGTGTTGGAGTACGACATGGATGGTGTTTCAAGATATGTTGAGGATATGTGGTGGGAGATTTATCTGTAAAATCTTGCATTTGTGGTGACAGTGAGACCCGTGCTAACCTTCCTATGGTGTATAAATAAACTACCTAGTTGGATGAATCTTACTGTAGCCAACTGGTCCAGTGGCTTACACGCTGCCCTGGAGTTTTATGACACACTAGCCGCGAGTTTAGTTTCCACCCTTACCGTGTTATTCTCTAAGAGTGTTAGATGAGTGTATTTCAGTGTGTTGGAGTGTGAGGTGTTGTTGGATTTTGTGTTTGTCGAAACTCGTCACTACTGCTTTACAACAAAAATAAAAGGGACAAGAGTGGTTTCCTTTACGAACTCATCAATTTCAACGTAGTTTATGCTGCTCACCTCCAACAGATCATGAAGGTCAGGCATCAATAAAGACGACAACAATGTCTGGGTACAGCTCAGTACCCAGCATAAGGCTACAAGTATTCACCAATATAAACAGCAATATGCATAGAATAAGCACTATATATCTTAAGAGTATAATTCATAAACATTGCTAGTGTTATAATATACACTAGCCATGTACAAGCTCTTTACCGCACACAGCTCACTAGTCACCCAAATCAGCAAAGCTGTGGTTCTGGTAACAAGATAATGGGAAATACAGATGGAGTCATCCAGAAACACAACCTTCCAGGCTGATGCTTCTTCTCTCCGCTGCATCGCTGTTCCAGCTCCACAACCTTCCAGGCTGATGCTTCTTCTCTCCGCAGCATCGCTGCTCCAGCTCCACAACCTTCCAGGCTGATGCATCTTCTCTCCGCTGCATCGCTGCTCCAGCTCCACAACCTTCCAGGCTGATGCTTCTTCTCTCCGCTGCATCGCTGCTCCAGCTCCACAACCTTCCAGGCTGATGCTTCTTCTCTCCGCTGCATCGCTGCTCCAGCTCCACAACCTTCCAGGCTGATGCTTCTTCTCTCCGCTGCGTCGCTGCTCCAGCTCCACAACCTTCCAGGCTGATGCTTCTTCTCTCCGCTGCGTCGCTGCTCCAGCTCCACAACCTTCCAGGCTGATGCTTCTTCTCTCCGCTGCGTCGCTGCTCCAGCTCCACAACCTTCCAGGCTGATGCTTCTTCTCTCCGCTGCATCGCTGCTCCAGCTCCACAACCTTCCAGGCTGATGCTTCTTCTCTCCGCTGCGTCGCTGCTCCAGCTCCACAACCTTCCAGGCTGATGCTTCTTCTCTCCGCAGCGTCGCTGCTCCAGCTCCACAACCTTAACACCATGAAGTACACGGCTCAATTTTGTGCAGAATCTACTGTAAACCTTTATCTCTTCTATTCCATATTACAGTAAGCAACTTATTTTATATACAATTCAATTTTATATTTACATATTTTATACATAATATTTTCTAATTACACCGAATTCATTAATTACATTGACAATACAAAATATTAAGTAAACACCATAAACACATTTCAGAATATCCATGAATACGTTGATTAGTAGCAATATCCCAGAAATATAATTGCAAATTGCTATACATTTAATAGAGACCTCGGCAATTACATTATATAGCTGTCTAACTTAGCAATATATATTGCTTCTGCTGTAACCAACGTAAGCAATATTATGTGCAACCGGGCAAGATACAGGCAAGGCTAACATACAAGGGGTAGTTTTTACCTCTACCCTAATATTTCTTCACCACTATTTGCACTATTAAGATATTAAGTTGGTAGTATAATGATAATACCTAGCAGAGAGGGACTCAAAATAAGAGGAGTGGATTCAACCAGAAATGGTGTTCCGTGGCTCGCTTGCCAACGTTCTCGGCGGATAAAAGAAAGGGTTGTCGGATACCTCCTTCAGCAGCCACCTCCCAGAGCCGACAGGCAGCCTCTGGAGATACACCCATCACCTGCAGGATACCCCGCTCCACCTCCAGATGATCCAGATTCCACGGCAAACTACAACACTCCCGAGGAACCTCACGGAGTGGGTTGAACCCCGGCATACTTCCATTTACCTAGAAATCGTGATGCCAGAAGGGAGGACCCCAGAGGTTACAAATGGGATGAGGAAAAGGGAGGTGGGGGAGGAGAGGGAAAGGGGGTATGAAGTAGGGAAGGTGGGGTTGGGGGTGATTAGGTTCGGTCTGAGGAAGATCTAAAGGTCTAATTCCTCAGACCTAGAGCCTATTCACCGGGCCAAGGAGCACCCCCCCCCTTGAAGAAGTGCATCTGTTGTAGTGTCTTGAAGTGTGTTGGGGGGAGAGGTTTGTGGCAGTGTAAGTTGGAGTGCATGAAAAAATGTGTGTTGGAATGTTTATTGGAGTTTGTTTTAGCGTGTTGGACTATTTTTAGAGAATGCGTTGCAGTAAGTTGGAGTGTATAGAGGAATGTGTTTAGGAATGTGTGTTTTGGTACATCACAGGTGTGGAAAGACAACTAGATCAGTGATCGCTGACATTCGAGAGATGACAAACACAGTTGGAATTAATTGCTATACATGTTCATGCTGGATGTTACATTGTTATATCACTTGCAGGGTCAGGGAAGGCTTCTGTGCTTACAATCCTCAGTGACAGCCACCAAATTCAAGAGATTTTCCTCATATGTCATTCCTATGTTTTCAGTACTAACCCTAATGTTCTATCCTATGATATTACTCTTGTTGATTTTTATTCAGATTGAGTCCTAGATCAAAAAATTAGCTTGGTTGTCCTTTCATCATCTTTAGGCAATTTGCATAATTGCATAAACAAAATATAATGTCAAAAATAAACGGGCGACGAGGGTCAAAATTCCAAAATTGTTAAGCTGAATAATATACTGTATTAATCTGACTATAGTAGGTGAAATCTTTGTCATTTCTTATATCTTTCACCTTATTTTTTTTCAATTTCTTATGATCGGTTTCGAGATTGTTGATGATGTGAAGTGACTTCTCTCAACCTGCAGCATGTCTGAACAACTCCATGATGTGAAGTGACTTCTCTCAACCTCCAGCATGTCTGAACAACTCCATGATGTGAAGTGACTTCTCTCAACCTGCAGCATGTCTGAACAACTCCATGATGTGAAGTGACTTCTCTCAACCTCCAGCATGTCTGAACAACTCCATAATGTGAAGTGACTTCTCTCAACCTCCAGCATGTCTGAACAACTCCATGATGTGAAGTGACTTCTCTCAACCTGCAGCATGTCTGAACAACTCCATGATGTGAAGTGACTTCTCTCAACCTGCAGCATGTCTGAACAACTCCATGATGTGAAGTGACTTCTCTCAACCTGCAGCATGTCTGAACAACTCCATGATGTGAAGTGACTTCTCTCAACCTCCAGCATGTCTGAACAACTCCATGATGTGAAGTGACTTCTCTCAACCTCCAGCATGTCTGAACAACTCCATGATGTGAAGTGACTTCTCTCAACCTGCAGCATGTCTGAACAACTCCATGATGTGAAGTGACTTCTCTCAACCTCCAGCATGTCTGAACAACTCCATGATGTGAAGTGACTTCTCTCAACCTCCAGCATGTCTGAACAACTCCATGATGTGAAGTGACTTCTCTCAACCTGCAGCATGTCTGAACAACTCCATGATGTGAAGTGACTTCTCTCAACCTCCAGCATGTCTGAACAACTCCATAATGTGAAGTGACTTCTCTCAACCTGCAGCATGTCTGAACAACTCCATGATGTGAAGTGACTTCTCTCAACCTGCAGCATGTCTGAACAACTCCATGATGTGAAGTGACTTCTCTCAACCTGCAGCATGTCTGAACAACTCCATGATGTGAAGTGACTTCTCTCAACCTCCAGCATGTCTGAACAACTCCATAATGTGAAGTGACTTCTCTCAACCTCCAGCATGTCTGAACAACTCCATGATGTGAAGTGACTTCTCTCAACCTGCAGCATGTCTGAACAACTCCATGATGTGAAGTGACTTCTCTCAACCTGCAGCATGTCTGAACAACTCCATGATGTGAAGTGACTTCTCTCAACCTGCAGCATGTCTGAACAACTCCATGATGTGAAGTGACTTCTCTCAACCTCCAGCATGTCTGAACAACTCCATGATGTGGAGTGACTTCTCTCAACCTGCAGCATGTCTGAACAACTCCATGATGTGAAGTGACTTCTCTCAACCTCCAGCATGTCTGAACAACTCCATGATGTGAAGTGACTTCTCTCAACCTCCAGCATGTCTGAACAACTCCATGATGTGAAGTGACTCCTCTCAACCTGCAGCATGTCTGAACAACTCCATGATGTGAAGTGACTTCTCTCAACCTGCAGCATGTCTGAACAACTCCATGATGTGAAGTGACTTCTCTCAACCTGCAGCATGTCTGAACAACTCCATGATGTGAAGTGACTTCTCTCAACCTCCAGCATGTCTGAACAACTCCATGATGTGAAGTGACTTCTCTCAACCTCCAGCATGTCTGAACAACTCCATAATGTGAAGTGACTTCTCTCAACCTCCAGCATGTCTGAACAACTCCATGATGTGAAGTGACTTCTCTCAACCTGCAGCATGTCTGAACAACTCCATGATGTGAAGTGACTTCTCTCAACCTCCAGCATGTCTGAACAACTCCATGATGTGAAGTGACTTCTCTCAACCTCCAGCATGTCTGAACAACTCCACGATGTGAAGTGACTTCTCTCAACCTCCAGCATGTCTGAACAACTCCACCACCATTCAAGCTACGAGGCATTCAGAAAGTGACTGGAACACCGAGGCATGACTATGAGAGCCATAACAGACTACAGGCACTTCTGGAGTCTCATGGAGTACAAGCAGCTGTAGAATTTCATAAGGAATATATCAAGAAGCCTCTAAGATAAAGATGGTTGGTTCAGAAGATAGTCATAAACCACCAGTTACCAGAATAAACTCACAAGTAAAAGTATATGAGTAGATAAAAAAAAAGTTAGTGTTGTGCTGAAGCTTTTAAACCTGAATATCTTCAACATCTTAATAGATAGGACAGGATAATACAAAGTGGATGAGTGTTGCAGGTGCTCCGGCTTTTGTGAATGTTGAATTAGATTACGATGTATAAGAACATAAGAACGAAGGAACACTGCAGAAGGCCTACTGGCCCATGCGAGGCAGGTCCAAGTCTCCCACCGGCCCAAGCCAATGCACCCAACCTAGTCAGGTCAAACATTAAAATGGTATAAAATACCGACAGGTTGTTAGGTAAGACACATATGCAACAGTTAGGTATCTTTATTATGAAACGTTTCGCCTACACAGTAGGCTTCTTCAGTCGAGTACAGAAAAGTTGATAGAAGCAGAAGATACTTGAAGACGATGTAATCAGTCCATCACCCTTAAAGTTTTGAGGTGGTCAGTCCCTCAGTCTGGAAAAGAGCATTGTTCCATAGTATGAAACAATATGGAGATGAAGTGACAGGATGGAGCCTTATATAGCGCCAGACAGAGGGACTGACCACCTCAAAACTTTAAGGGTGATGGACTGATTACATCGTCTTCAAGTATCTTCTGCTTCTATCAACTTTTCTGTACTCGACTGAAGAAGCCTACTGTGTAGGCGAAACGTTTCATAATAAAGATACCTAACTGTTGCATATGTGTCTTACCTAACAACCTGTCGGTATTTTATACCATTTTAATGTTCAACAAGCTATCAGGTCCAACTCACACCCACCCACATCCACTCATGTATTTATCCAACCTATTTTTAAAGCTACACAACGTTCTGGCCTCTATAACTGTACTCGGGAGTTTGTTCCACTCATCCACAACTCTATTACCAAACCAGTGCTTTCCTATATCCTTCCTGAATCTGAATTTTTCCAACTTGAAACCATTGCTGCGGGTCCTGTCTAGGCTAGATATTTTCAGCACACTATTTACATCCCCTTTATTTATTCCTGTCTTCCATTTATACACCTCAATCATATCCCCCCTAATTCTACGTCTTTCTAGAGAGTGCAGATTCAGGGCCCTTAGTCTATCCTCATAGGGAAGGTTTCTGATACATGGGATCAACTTTGTCATCCTCCTTTGTACATTTTCCAGAGCATTTATATCCATTCTGTAATACGGTGACCAAAACTGTGCAGCATAATCTAAATGAGGCCTAACCAAGGATGTATAGAGTTGAAGAATAACCTGAGGACTTCTATTATTTATGCTTCTTGATATGAAGCCAAGAATTCTGTTAGCTTTATTGCGAACACTTATGCACTGTTGTCTTGGTTTCAGATTACTGCTAACCAGAACTCCTAAATCTTTTTCGCAATCCGTAATATTAAGATCTACATTATTTAGTTTATATGTGGCATGGTTATTGTCCTGTCCAAGTTTTAGAACTTTGCATTTGTCTATATTAAACTGCATCTGCCACTTCTCCGACCACTGCATCAGTCTATTCAAATCTTCCTGGAGTGCTCTAATGTCCTCGTCAGAATGAATTCGACGGCCTATTTTGGTGTCATCGGCAAACTTGCCGATGTCGCTTTTTATGCCCTCATCTATGTCGTTTATGTAGATTGTGAACAGCAGGGGGCCCAACACTGACCCCTGTGGAACACCGCTCGTGACGCTTCCCCACTCTGATTTCTCCCCATTTATGCAAACTCTCTGCTGCCTATTTGTCAACCATGCCTCTATCCAGGAAAAAAAATCTCCTCCTATTCCATGTGCCTTAATTTTCCTCAATAGTCTCTGATGTGGGACCCTGTCAAAAGCCTTACTGAAGTCCATATACACAATATCATATTCATTACCATGATCTATCTCCTCAAATACCTTAGTGAAAAAAGTTAATAAATTCGTAAGGCAGGAACGCCCCTTTGTAAAACCATGCTGAGATTCGTTGATTAATTTATGCTTTTCAAGGTGGCTACGAACTGCCTCGGCAATTATTGATTCCATAAATTTTCCCACTATGGAGGTTAGGCTTTTTGGTCTATAGTTCGAAGCTAAGGACCTGTCACCTGTTTTGAAAATAGGTATCACATTTGCCATTTTCCACTTATCTGGCACCTTGCCAGTTTGTAGTGATATGTTGAAAAGATTAGCCAAAGGTTTGCTAAGCTCCTCTTTACATTCCTTTAGAACCCTTGCATACAGTTCATCAGGGCCTGGGGATTTGTTAGGTTTTAATTTATCTATTTGCCTAAGGACCATGTCACTTGTGACCCTAATAGTGCACAGTTTATTATTGTCCTGTTCTACATAATTTATCATTACTGGAATATCGCTGGTATCCTCCTGTGTAAAAACTGAGAGGAAGTATGTGTTAAAAATTCTACACATTTCCTTATCACTATCAATGAGCTGACCCGAGGAACTTTTGAGTGGGCCTATCTTGTCCCTGATCTTACTTCTGTATACCTGAAAGAATCCTTTTGGGTTAGTCTTCGATTCTCTTGCAACTTTAACCTCATAATCTCTTTTTGCTTTTCTAATGCCCTTTTTTATTTCTCTCTTTAACTGAATATATCGATTTCTTAACTGCCCCTCTCCTCTTTTGATTCGCCTATATATGCCTCTCTTTTGACCAATCAGATATTTTAATCTATTGTTCATCCATTTAGGATCATTTTTGTTTGAAAGGAAAGGAAAGCTGCTACGCGTTGTAATAGTGTGCATGATTTAACTGCAGCTGAGACACAGTATGATCATCGCTGTTATGATGAGTTTTGGACATTGACGATGAACCAATGAAAATATTTGATGATGAGATGTAAGTTAATCGAAATATATGTAGTTGGACATTCAGTGAATTTTATGGCAAGGATGTGAGTGGTAGCCATCTGGAGTGTATCAAGCATCGCTCAGGCACATATTTCTATCAACAACGCACAAGACATTTCAGCAGAGAGTTATATCTAGACACTGTTCCTTCCATCCCAATTACCGGCACTGAGTGGACAATTTACTTCTCCCCACACTTCTCGTCCACCACTCTTGAGTTTCACTCTCAAGCAGTTGACTTCCTCCCTCCTGGCAATGTGCAGTACGTCCGCTATCTTACCCAGTTCCTGCTGGAGATGCGCGCACTCCCTCCGCGAGGTCAAGGTAACCCTTCTATCTGGCGTCTGTGTTTACTATGTGATGAGTACTGGAATGTTGTCTCTAGTGACCACAGTTATGAGGAGACTGCTATCAAGACTGGCAAGGAAGCTCATAAGGGCATGACTGTCTGCTGAATTTGTGTGTGAATGGATTGACTCCTTTCTCATCCTTTTGCACGTGGACTACATCTACTCTGCTGATCTATCAGGTCAGAATACGTATAAAATAGATGATTGGAAGTAGAAAACTGCTTTCACCATTCTCATCTGTACAGTCCTGTCAAAAGCCAAAATGTTCCAGTTGAAGTGAATGTGGCTAATTCTGTGATTAAGAAAAAAGACGGAGAGAAAGTTCATCATTGGTCTCCCTAATGAATTTTATGACTCGATTAGTAGCTCCATCAAGACATTGTACGTTGGCAAGTAGCAGGTAGTATAGCAAAGGCAACAAGGTCGAACTCGTCGTTGACCTTCAGGCCTGATGGAGACTGGGGCCTCTGTTTACCTTTGAGCTGTGTGCAGTACTTTCGTCGCTCATTAATGAACATGATTATCTCCAGCGCTGCTGATATTGTCATTGTGGATGTTAAGTTAGTTTTCCAGCATGACGGCAGTCCCTCAGATGAGATTACATTCATCAACGGTCACCTGAATCTCCATTCAGACAGAACATGGAAAACCATTGTCTTTGACATGTACCAGGATGATTGTAAGAATAACCAGATAATGCGACGAACTGGTGAAAGTCCCATCGATTACAGCTTGTCAGTCACAAGTCCTCTACCCAGAAGAGATGAAGTCTTGAAGAGCACGTAGAGGCTGGTAAGAGTGTAGTCTATCTTCAGTCCAGTAGAGAAAGTGACAGTGGAGACTCAAGGTGATGGTGCCCTTGGTAAAAATGAAGCGGACATAAATACCATCCCCTATGTCCGTGAGCCTTCCAGTTCTGGCAAAGAGTCGGAGTGCAAGGCGCAGATGGAGTAAAGGAATATAATAGTGCTGGATATCAATGAAACCTGTGCTGGCCTAGATCCAATTGCCTGCAGCAGCTTGGCATGCTTGTCCTCACTGGGTGTAAATCGACTTCACATCAGCATGCCAAGATCAGTGCATTAAACACCTTGCTTGCTTGGTACTCTACAGCTTACCCTGATATACCAGAGAAGGTGGGCGCCTCACAAGCAGATCTCATGGAAGAGGCAAAAACGTTCTTCATTGCTCTGTATAGACAGACACAGGGGACATCCAGGGAATCTGCCTGATTCACACTCCTAGCAAAGAACAAAGAAAAATACAAAAAAGTCTTGGTCTTTTCCCTAACAACCATCGTGTTTTTGGGCCCTTCCGCAGGCCATGCTATGGTAAGCATCAGACCAACAAGCCCCGCCCGAATAGAAGACCCAGGATAATGTTCCGGCTCCTGTCACTGCAAAAAGTGACCCAGTGTCACCCAAGCTGACTAACATGCCTCATTGTTAATGTTAAACAATGGGCAAGAAGTACAGCGCTCTGGTCTGTGGTTGTCACAAAGTATACCATTTATGCACATCATATTGCAATTACTCTAGCAAAGACAACAGCTGAAGTTCACACATTAAGAAAGCAGAGAGACAGTCTGGAGTAGAGGAGTGTGTCGAGATGGAGGATGGTGAAGTGGAGGAGAGGAGGAGGAAGATACAAAGGCGGCGGAGGCAGCAGCTGGGAAGGAGGAAGAGACAGAGGCGGAAGAGGAAGAGGAGGAGGAGAAAGAGGGCTTAAGAGAGGAGAGTGAATGCTACGAAGAATATTAGATGATCTTGTTTGTCCTGATTGTCTGAAGGATGAATGCGCTTAGGTAAGAAATCATCATTAGATAAGAACATAAGAACATAAGAAAGAAAGAACACTGCAACAGGCCTACTGACCCATGCGGAGCAGGTCCACGTCCCCCCCCCTTTGGATAAGAACAATGACCCACCCCCCGGATTATCCCAGTGACCAACCCAGTCTGGTCATCCCCACTCAAGGATGGAGCACTGTACCAGACCCAGCAGCACAAGCTAGTCAGGTCCAACTCACACCCACCCACACCCACTCATGTATTTGTCAAACCTATTTTTAAAACTACACAACGTTTTAGCCTCAATAACTGTACTGGGGAGTTTGTTCCACTCATCCACAACTCTATTACCAAACCAGTGCTTTCCTATATCCTTCCTGAATCTAAATTTTTCCAACTTGAAACCATTGCTGCGAGTCCTGTCTTGGCTGGAAATTTTCAGCACGCTATTTACATCCCCTTTATTTATTCCTGTTTTCCATTTATACACCTCGATCACATCCCCCTAATTCTACGCCTTTCGAGAGAGTGCAGATTCAGGGCCCTCAGTCTATCCTCATAGGGAAGATTTCTGATACATGGGATCATCTTTGTCATCCCACTTTGTGCGTTTTCCAGAGCATTTATATCCATTCTGTAATACGGTGACCAGAACTGAGCAGAATAGTCTAAATGAGGCCTAACCAAGGATATATAGAGTTGAAGAACAACCTGAGGACTTCTATTATTTATACTTCTAGATATGAAGCCAAGAATTCTGTTAGCTTTATTGCGAACACTAATGCACTGTTGTCTTGGTTTTAGGTTACTGCTAACCAGAACTCCTAAATCCTTTTCGCAATCGGTAGTATTAAGATCTACATTATTTAGTTTATATGTGGCATGGTTATTTAACTGTCCAACATTTAGAACTTTGCATTTGTCAATATTAAACTGCATCTGCCACTTCTCCGACCATTGCATCAGTCTATTCAAATCATCCTGGAGTGCTCTAATGTCCTCATTAGAATGAATTGGACGGCCTATTTTGGTGTCATCAGCAAATTTGCTTACTAACGTGGTTAAAGATAGTGTTAGACTCTTGCCCTGTCCTGAGTATTTATGTTGGGCTATTCTGGTTTCTAGAAGTTTACCTGTTTGACCAATATATGAGAGAGGACACTGAGTACATGGGACCTTGTGACCCCAACCAACTTTGTTGGAGGGTGTGTTTTTAATCAAGTTTTGGCTTGTCTTGCATTGTTAAGATCGCCTGCCTGCGATTGTTTGCTTATATATATATATATATATATATATATATATATATATATATATATATATATATATATATATATATATATATATATATATATATATATATATATATATATATATATATATATGTATATATATATATATATATATATATATATATATATATATATATATATATATATATATATATATATATATATATATATATATATATATATATATATATATATATATATATATATATAGTATGAATGAAATAAATTATCATTCATTAGAATTTTCCATTCATTTTCCACCGAGAGGTTAAATTTGACACTGACCTGACCTGACCTGACCTCCAGAACCTGGTCTTGACCTCGTATTTTAACAAATAACTTCACAAAAGTTAAATTATCAAGATAGTGACTAGTGACCAACTTATATTTATGCAAAATACCAACGATGCTTAATTTATTATTGGACTGGATGGGAGTACAAATCCATCAATATACTTGATAGTATAAATCAGTGTTGGGCTCAACACATGACAAATGGAGTATCATAACACGACTCACAATGGACTCTTGATGGAACGGACTCTTGATGGAACGGACTCTTGATGGAACGTTGTTGGATAAGCTGGTATTTTATTTATTTTTGATCAGACAGCAGCACTAAACCGGTTGGGGTTTATAGCATATGGTTTAAGGTAGGCATCAGGGTTTATGGTAGGCATCAGGGTTTATGGTAGGCATCAGGGTTTATGGTAGGCATCAGGGTTTATGGTAGGCATCAGGGTTTATGGTAGGCATCAGGGTTTATGGTAGGCATCAGGGTTTATGGTAGGCATCAGGGTTTATGGTAGGCATCAGGGTTTATGGTAGGCATCAGGGTTTATGGTAGGCATCAGGGTTTATGGTAGGCATCAGGGTTTATGGTAGGCATCAGGGTTTATGGTAGGCATCAGGGTTTATGGTAGGCATCAGGGTTTAAGGTAGGCATCAGGGTTTATGGTAGGCATCAGGGTTTATGGTAGGCATCAGGGTTTATGGTAGGCATCAGGGTTTATGGTAGGCATCAGGGTTTATGGTAGGCATCAGGGTTTAAGGTAGGCATCAGGGTTTATGGTAGGCATCAGGGTTTATGGTAGGCATCAGGGTTTACAGTAGGCATCAGGGTTTATGGTAGGCATCAGGGTTTACGGTAGGCATCAGGGTTTATGGTAGGCATCAGGGTTTAAGGTAGGCATCAGGGTTTATGGTATGCATCAGGGTTTATGGTAGGCATCAGGGTTTACGGTAGGCATCAGGGTTTACGGTAGGCATCAGGGTTTATGGTAGGCATCAGGGTTTATGGTAGGCATCAGGGTTTACGGTAGGCATCAGGGTTTATGGTAGGCATCAGGGTTTATGGTAGGCATCAGGGTTTATGGTAGGCATCAGGGTTTAAGGTAGGCATCAGGGTTTATGGTAGGCATCAGGGTTTATGGTAGGCATCAGGGTTTACGGTAGGCATCAGGGTTTACGGTAGGCATCAGGGTTTATGGTAGGCATCAGGGTTTATGGTAGGCATCAGGGTTTAAGGTAGGCATCAGGGTTTATGGTAGGCATCAGGGTTTATGGTAGGCATCAGGGTTTACGGTAGGCATCAGGGTTTACGGTAGGCATCAGGGTTTATGGTAGGCATCAGGGTTTATGGTAGGCATCAGGGTTTACGGTAGGCATCAGGGTTTATGGTAGGCATCAGGGTTTATGGTAGGCATCAGGGTTTATGGTAGGCATCAGGGTTTACGGTAGGCATCAGGGTTTATGGTAGGCATCAGGGTTTACGGTAGGCATCAGGGTTTACGGTAGGCATCAGGGTTTACGGTAGGCATCAGGGTTTATGGTAGGCATCAGGGTTTCATCAGGGTTTAAGGTAGGCATCAGGGTTTATGGTAGGCATCAGGGTTTAAGGTAGGCATCAGGGTTTATGGTAGGCATCAGGGTTTAAGGTAGGCATCAGGGTTTATGGTAGGCATCAGGGTTTATGGTAGGCATCAGGGTTTATGGTAGGCATCAGGGTTTATGGTAGGCATCAGGGTTTATGGTAGGCATCAGGGTTTATGGTAGGCATCAGGGTTTATGGTAGGCATCAGGGTTTATGGTAGGCATCAGGGTTTATGGTAGGCATCAGGGTTTATGGTAGGCATCAGGGTTTATGGTAGGCATCAGGGTTTAAGGTAGGCATCAGGGTTTAAGGTAGGCATCAGGGTTTATGGTAGGCATCAGGGTTTAAGGTAGGCATCAGGGTTTATGGTAGGCATCAGGGTTTATGGTAGGCATCAGGGTTTAAGGTAGGCATCAGGGTTTATGGTAGGCATCAGGGTTTAAGGTAAGCATCAGGGTTTATGGTAGGCATCAGGGTTTAAGGTAGGCATCAGGGTTTATGGTAGGCATCAGGGTTTATGGTAGGCATCAGGGTTTATGGTAGGCATCAGGGTTTATGGTAGGCATCAGGGTTTATGGTAGGCATCAGGGTTTATGGTAGGCATCAGGGTTTATGGTAGGCATCAGGGTTTATGGTAGGCATCAGGGTTTATGGTAGGCATCAGGGTTTAAGGTAGGCATCAGGGTTTATGGTAGGCATCAGGGTTTATGGTAGGCATCAGGGTTTAAGGTAGGCATCAGGGTTTCATCTGGGGAAGGGCGGGTAAAGTGCAGTTTCTTGGATGGAGAGCTCCTCGCCTGCATCAAGGCTCGTCTCACTCCCTTGATTTTGCTACAATAACAAACACAACAGAAGTTATTAAATTGTTCTTTGAGAGGTAAAACATCGACAGTAAAAACAACGATAACGTACGGTCAGTGTGTGTGTATGTGTGTATGTGTGTATGTCTGTGTATCTGTGTGTGTGTGTGAGTGTGTGTGTGTGTGTATGTGTGTACTCTCACCTAGTTGAGGTTGCGGGGGTCGAGTCCGAGCTCCTGGCCCCGCCTCTTCACTGATCGATACTAGGTCACTCTCCCTGAGCCGTGAGCTTTATCATACCTCTGCTTAAAGCTATGTATGGATCCTGCCTCCACTACATCGCTTCCCAAACTATTCCACTTACTGACTACTCTGTGGCTGAAGAAATACTTCCTAACATCCCTGTGATTCATCTGTGTCTTCAGCTTCCAACTGTGTCCCCTTGTTACTGTGTTCAATCTCTGGAACATCCTGTCTTTGTCCACCTTGTCAATTCCTCTCAGTATTTTGTATGTCGTTATCATGTCCCCCCTATCTCTCCTGTCCTCCAGTGTCGTCAGGTTGATTTCCCTTAACCTCTCCTCGTAGGACATACCTCTTAGCTCTGGGACTAGTCTTGTTGCAAACCTTTGCACTTTCTCTAGTTTCTTCACGTGCTTGGCTAGGTGTGGGTTCCAAACTGGTGCCGCATACTCCAATATGGGCCTAACGTACACGGTGTACAGGGTCCTGAATGATTCCTTATTAAGATGTCGGAATGCTGTTCTGAGGTTTGCCAGGTGCCCATATGCTGCAGCAGTTATTTGGTTGATGTGCGCTTCAGGAGATGTGCCTGGTGTTATACTCACCCCAAGATCTTTTTCCTTGAGTGAGGTTTGTAGTCTCTGTGTGAGTGTGTGTGTGTGTGTGTGTGTGTGTGTGTGTGTGTGTGTGTGTGTGTGTGTGTGTGTGTGTGTGTGTGTGTGTGTGTGTGTGTGTGTGTGTGTGTGTGTGTGTGTGTGTGTATGTGTGTGTGTGTGTGTGTGTGTGTGTGTGTGTGTGTGTGTGTGTGTGTGTGTGTGTGTGTGTGTGTGTGTATTTGTGTGTGTGTGTGTGTGTGTGTGTGTGTGTGTGTGTGTGTGTGTGTGTGTGTGTGTGTGTGTGTGTTTGTGTGTGTGTGTGTGTGTGTGTGTGTGTGTGTGTGTGTGTGTGTGTGTGTGTGTGTGTATTTGTGTGTGTGTGTACTCACCTAATTGTACTCACCTAATTGTGGTTGCAGGGGTCGAGACTCTGCTCCTGGCCCCGCCTCTTCACTGATCGCTACTGGATCCTCTCTCTCTCTGCTTCCTGAGCTTTGTCATACCTCTTCTTAAAACTATGTATGGTTCCTGCCTCCACTACATCACTTGCTAGGCTATTCCACTTGCTGACAACTCTATGACTGAAGAAATACTTCCTAACGTCCCTGTGACTCGTCTGAGTCTTCAGCTTCCAGTTGTGACCCCTTGTCCCTGTGTCCCCTCTCTGGAACATCCTATCTCTGTCCACCTTGTCTATTCCCCGCAGTATCTTGTATGTCGTTATCATGTCTCCCCTGACCCTTCTGTCCTCCAGTGTCGTCAGTCCGATTTCCCTTAACCTTTCCTCGTACGACATTCCCTTGAACTCTGGGACTAGCCTTGTTGCAAATCTTTGTACTTTCTCTAACTTCTTGACGTGCTTGACCAGGTGTGGGTTCCAGACTGGTGCTGCATACTCCAGTATGGGCCTAACATACACAGTGTACAGTGTCTTGAACGATTCCTTATTAAGGTATCGGAACGCTATTCTCAGGTTTGCCAGGCGCCCGTATGCTGCAGCGGTTATTTGGTTGATGTGTGCCTCCGGTGATGTGCTCGGTGTTATGGTCACCCCAAGGTCTTTCTTCCTGAGTGAGGTCTGTAGTCTTTGTCCACCTAGCCTATACTCTGTCTGCGGTCTTCTTTGCCCCTCCCCAATCTTCATGACTTTGCATTTGGCTGGATTGAATTCGAGAAGCCAGTTACTGGACCACATGTCCAGCCTGTCCAGTTAGGTATCTTTATTTCGAAACGTTTCGCCTACACAGTAGGCTTCTTCAGTCGAGTACAGAAAAGTTAATAGAAGCAGAAGATACTTGAAGACGATGTAATCAGTCCATCACCCTTAAAGTTTTGAGGTGGTCAGTCCCTCAGTCTGGAGAAGAGCATTGTTCCTTTGTCTGAAACAATATGAAGTTGAAGTGACAGAATGGGGCCTTATATAGTGCCAGGAGGTGAGACGTAGGTTGCTTTGGGAGGGCAGGTCCCTCTCAAACCCAGCCGTTCTCACTAGTAGAGGTTGTCGAAGTTGATGGTCTGTACCAAGATTAAGGGTGATGGACTGATTACATCGTCTTCAAGTATCTTCTGCTTCTATCAACTTTTCTGTACTCGACTGAAGAAGTGTAGGCGAAACGTTTCGAAATAAAGATACCTAACTGTTGCATATGTGTCTTACCTAACAATCTGTCGGTATTTTATACCATTTTAATGTTCAGCCTGTCCAGGTCTCTTTGCAGTCCTGGCTCATCCTCGTCCAATTTAATTCTTCTCATCAACTTCACGTCATCTGTGTGTGTGTGTGTGTGTATGTGTGTGTGTGTGTGTGTGTGTGTGTGTGTGTGTGTGTGTGTGTGTGTGTGTGTGTGTGTGTGTGTGTGTGTGTGTGTGTGTGTGCGTGTGTGTGTGTGTGTGTATGTATGTGTGCGCGCCTATACTCATCTATATTTGGAAGCAAGAATCATTTCACAGCTCCTGGTCCCGCTTTTTCTCTGGTCAATACTAGGTATATGCTGGTGTCGAGAGTCTTATCGCACCTCTCCTTAAAGCTATGTATGTATCCTGCCTCTTACACTTCATTTACTTAGTCGTTTCACTTTCTGACTGTTTTAAGATTGAAGAAATACTTTCTAACTTCCCTGTTACTCACCTGTGTTTTCAATTCCAGCTGTGAGCTCGTTTTCCTGTTTCCAATTTCTCAATTTTCTTAGGTTTATCACATGATTCCCATTCCTTCTTTCCTTTACTGCTATCAGGTTGAGTTCCCTTAACCTCTACTCATAGGACATATCTCTTAGCTCTGGGATTTTTCTCGTTGTAAACCTCCGCACTTTCTCTAATTTCTTGATATGCTTGACAAGGTTCCATACTGGTGCTGCATACTCTAAAATGGGCCTGACGTTAGTGATGTCCAGTATCGTGTTTGATTGCTAAGTTGGATGTCAAAAAGTATGATTTAAATTTGCAAGATGCGCATTTGTTGCAGCATTTATTCGATTACTGTTCACTTCAGGAGATATCTGAGGAGCAATACTCACCCCTAGGTCCTTCTCCTTGAATGAAGTTTGCAGCGTTTGCCCTCGGAGTCGGTACTCTGCCTGCGGTCTTCTTTGCTCTTTCCCAAACTTCATAATTTGCATTTGCCCCGGTGGCCTGGTAGCTAAAACTCTCGCTTCACACACGGAGGGCCCGGGTTCGATTCCCGGCGCTGTGGAAACATTTCGACGTGTTTCCTTACACCTGTTGTCATGTTCACCTAGCAGCAAATAGGTACCTAGGTGTTAGTCGACTTGTGCGGGTCGCATCCTGGGGGACAAGATTGATGACCCCAGTGGGTGGCTGACCCTCCGGGGTTAAAAATTCGAAGAAAATCTTATCTTATTTTATCTTAACTACTTGTTAGACCAAACCTGCCAGTCCAGTTGCTTTCAAGGTCCTCATCTGCTTGTATTCTCCTCCTTAGTTTCATACCAACTGCGAGCACGGATCCCTCAGACTCTGTTGCATGCATTGTGTCATTTTTGTATATAAGCTTTGTTTCTGCTTGAGCTTCGTTTCTGTGAGTGCTATAATATCTGGGGGATTCCTTTAACTATTTGTTTTTTTTCGAGTCATCACTTTCATTTCTCATTCCATCTCCATTAGTGCACCGTACTATCAGCTTCCTGTTCTTTTCTGTGTAGCAGTTTCACTCCCACTCAGTACAAACACCTTCCTGACAACTGCCCTTCACCTCACGTACCGCTACATCCCAACTTCCTCATTCACCGGATCTACATCCAAGATCCTGCCCCTATAAAGTGCAAAGATCCCACCTCTTCCAACCAACACCAACTCCTCCCAAACCCCTCTTCTACTCCAGCCAACACCAACCCCCCACCCGGGAGGGGTTGGTGTTGGTTGGGGTAATGGAGGAGGTGAGGTCTTTACAGAGGACTGGATCAAGATCTTGGATGTAGATTGGGTGAATGAGGAGGTTGGGGTGAATGAAGAAGTTGGAATGTAGCGTTACATGGGGTTTGGGGGTTAAGGTTACAGGCAGTTGTGAGGAAGGTGCTTGCACTGAGTGGGGGTGAAACTGTTGGTGTTGGAAGAGAGGTGGGGTTTGACTTGTTTTGGGATAGCGTGTTTGAGTTGGAGAGGGAACTAGGAGTTAGAGGGAATCTGTGTGAGGGTGTGCCTGGCAGTCCACTGGAGGCTGAGCTTGCACACCTGTCGATGCAATCAATGCCTCTACTTCCCGCCTCTGGCATCTTTGTGTTCTCTCAGTTGCTCGTATTTCTTTCTTGTTTTGTCCTAGTCGAGCTACTCCCTGTGGTGTTTTTTTCAGTTCGCCTTAACCATGGTTTCCGTGCTGTTGTTTTTGTAAGGGTCAGTTGTTACTAAACGTATTTTTTATTCCTCTAGTACTTTGCAAGTCTTTGAAAATCTGGGTCACTTCGGCCTCCCCATCTGTAAGTCTGATGATAGTTATAATCTCCTGTTCCTCTACCTGCAGTATTTATCATGAGTCCTCTCTTCAACCTCCTGAAGCCCACAGATTATGAGCGACCTTTCTCTCGACTTTCGCTTGTTTTCTTCCAGATTTTCCTGCCTGTTTTAAGTAATTCCTTTGTTATTCCCCTTATCTCCTGCACCTCCCGATTGCCTGAGGGTATTTCATGTTCCTTGTCTCTTCCTTCTACCATCATCATCTGCTATTTCTATTCATACTCCTATCTCATTGCTCCTACCTTTCACCTCTTCCAGTTCCCTCCTAAGCTCCATCAGATCTTCTTCCAGACTAACGTACACTGCAGATATCTTCTGTACTTTCTAATTCATTGTCATGCAAAAATCACTGAACTTCTTTTCCCTCTCTCGTTCCATCTAGCACTGTTACCATCAGTTCCCTCTCAATCCATTCATTCCCTCATTCTTCCTCCTTGGCTTCCCTTCCTCTTCCAGTTCTCTTTCGAGTTCCAGTTTCTGCTCTCATCAGGTTTCCTAGTTAGGAAGAATAATTCACACTACAGTATTGTGGTGATCGAACCTTCACTCGTTGCCTGCTGAGCTGGGAGAGAAAGTGTGTGTGTGTGTGTGTGTGTGTGTGTGTGTGTGTGTGTGTGTGTGTGTGTGTGTGTGTGTGTGTGTGTGTGTGTGTGTGTGTGTGTGTGTGTGTGTGTGTGTGTGTGTGTGTGTGTGTGTGTGTGTGTGCGTGTGTGCATCAGAGAGAGAGAGAGAGAGAGAGTCTATGAATCTTGGAATTAATGCTGGAGTGTCTTACAGTGTGCAATGGATAGTGAGTCAGAGAGTGTGCTGGAAGGGGTAAATGTAAGGGTGTGTGGGAAGGTGTGTTGGAGAGTTTCGGAGAGTGTTAACGGGTGTGAAGTTATATTTGTTGATGTGTGTAAAGGATATGTCGAAGTGTGTGTGTTCCGAAGTGTGATCAAAGGTATGTTGGAGGGAGTGTTTGAGAGTGAGTTGAAGGTTGTTTTTGGAGCGTTGGAGAGCCCTTTAGGAGGTGCTTGGAACATATGTTAAAGTGTGTGTTCGATGGTATTTTGGAGGATGCGCTGGAGGGTGTGTTGCAGAGTGTTGTCTGTATCGCAGGGTGTGATAGACCGTGTGAGGGAGAGTATGTTGTAAAGTATTTAATAGGGTGTGTAATAAGGTGTGTTTTAGTGTGGAACAGAATGTGTTTGAATACGTGTTGCAGGGTGTGTTGCAGGGTGTGTTGGAGGGTATGTTGGAGTGTATGATAGAAGAAGCGGTAGAGCAAAAGTTAGAGGGTGTATTTAAAGCAATGTTAAAGGTTGTGTTGGAGAGTGAGTTGGAGTTTGTGATGGAGTGTGCATTGGAGTTTGTTCTGGAGTGTGTGTTGCAGAGTGTATTGGAGTTTGTGTTTGTGGAAACTAACCACCACAGAAATCCAACAGCAACGTATTATATGCTGCTCACCTCCACCAAAACGTTACTAGAGGATGAAGGCCAGACATCAATAACTTAGCTGGGCTATAATACCCGGCTGCAGCTCTATACCCAATACAAGGCTACATGTATGAAGTATAAAATACAGAAGAAACAATAACAAGGAAAGTATTATAATATACATACCAACACCTTACTGGTAGTGGCTCACTAGTCACTCAAATCAGCATAATTATGGCTCCGGCTACAAGTTAATGAGAGTTATTGATGGAGCTACTGTATTATCCGGCATATAAGACGCGTCTTTTTTTCCCACAGAAAGGCTTGGAAAATCACTCTGGACCTCATATGCTCAAGTTTAGGGCCAAGGGTACGTTTTGGGTTACGCTTTAGCGTATATAGTAAGACGGTATTTAACCGTTAAATATGATTACTGATTTACTGTTATGATACTTTTGGTGCGCCTTATATGCCGGAAAATACGGTATCCAGAAACAGCCTTCCAGGTTAATGCTTTTTCTTTTTCTTCTTCTTCTTCTCTCTCTCTCTCTCTCTCTCACTCTGTCTCTCTGTCTGTCTGTCTCTCTCTCTCTCTCTCTCTTTCTCTCTCTCTCTCCTTCCCACGTCACCCTTTCCAGGCCTCACAATCACAACACTGGAGTATCTGGAGAACACTGTAAACAGTCTACGGTTCACTATTATCTCGTTCCTTCCCTCATTACAAAAAATATATTTTTGAAATTGGCTGTTATATTTCGATATTTAATGCATAATATTTTCTGTCAATTACAGTGGAATTCGTTAATTACATTGAACAACACAATATTTCTGGTAAACACCATTAATACAATCCAAAATACCTTCATGTACAATAATTAATTACAATAACCTACAACGACGATTACAAATTATTCTACAATTACTAGAGTTTATGTAAATTACGAAACGTAACTCTTTAAGTTAACAGTATGTATATAAAGGGAGAGCATACACCTGCAGTCTATCACAATCAAGCCAGAGTATACACCTGCAGTCTATCACAATCAAGCCAGAGTATACACCTGCAGTCTATCATAATCAAGCCAGAGTATACACCTGCAGTCTATCATAATCAAGCCAGAGTATACACCTGCAGTCTATCACAATCAAGCCAGAGTATACACCTGCAGTCTATCATAATCAAGCCAGAGTATACACCTGCAGTCTATCATAATCAAGCCAGTGTATACACCTGCTGTCTATCACAATCAAGCCAGAGTATACACCTGCAGTCTATCACAATCAAATCAGAGTATACACCTGCTGTCTATCACAATCAAGTCAGAGTATACACCTGCTGTCTATCATAATCAAGCCAGAGTATACACCTGCTGTCTATCATAATCAAGCCAGAGTATACACCTGCAGTCTATCATAATCAAGCCAGAGTATACACCTGCAGTCTATCATAATCAAGCCAGAGTATACACCTATACACCTGCTGTCTATCACAATCAAGTATACACCTGCAGTCTATCACAATCAAGCAGTCTAGTCAGAGTACACACCTGCTGTCTATCACAATCCACCCAGAGTATACACCTGCAGTCTATCACAATCAAGCCTGAGTATACACCTGCAGTCTATCACAATCAAGCCAGAGTATACACCTGCAGTCAATCAAGCCAGAGTATACACCTGCATCATCACAATCAAGCCAGAGTATACAGTCTAGTATACACCTGCTGTATACTGCTGTCTATCACAATCAAGCCAGAGTATACACCTGCAGTCTATCACAATCAAGTCAGTCTATCACAATCAAGTCAGAGTATACACCTGCTGTCTATCACAATCAAGTCAGAGTATACACCTGCTGTCTATCACAATCCACCCAGAGTATACACCTGCAGTCTATCACAATCAAGCCAGAGTATACACCTGCAGTTTATCACAATCAAGCCAGAGTATACACCTGCAGTCTATCACAATCAAGCCAGAGTATACACCTGCAGTCTATCACAATCAAGCCAGAGTATACACCTGCTGTCTATCACAACCAAGCCAGAGTATACACCTGCAGTCTATCACAACCAAGCCAGAGTATACACCTGCAGTCTATCACAATCAAGCCAGAGTATACACCTGCAGTCTATCACAATCAAGCCTGAGTATACACCTGCTGTCTATCACAACCAAGCCAGAGTATACACCTGCAGTCTATCACAATCAAGCCAGAGTATACACCTGCTGTCTATCACAACCAAGCCAGAGTATACACCTGCAGTCTATCACAACCAAGCCAGAGTATACACCTGCAGTCTATCACAATCAAGCCAGAGTATACACCTGCAGTCTATCACAATCAAGCCAGAGTATACACCTGCTGTCTATCACAACCAAGCCAGAGTATACACCTGCAGTCTATCACAACCAAGCCAGAGTATACACCTGCAGTCTATCACAATCAAGCCAGAGTATACACCTGCAGTCTATCACAATCAAGCCAGAGTATACACCTGCTGTCTATCACAATCAAGCCAGAGTATACACCTGCAGTCTATCACAATCAAGCCAGAGTATACACCTGCAGTCTATCACAATCAAGCCAGAGTATACACCTGCAGTCTATCACAATCAAGCCAGAGTATACACCTGCAGTCTATCACAATCAAGCCAGAGTATACACCTGCAGTCTATCACAATCAAGCCAGAGTATACACCTGCAGTCTATCACAATCAAGCCAGAGTATACACCTGCAGTCTATCACAACCAAGCCAGAGTATACACCTGCAGTCTATCACAATCAAGCCAGAGTATACACCTGCAGTCTATCACAATCAAGCCAGAGTATACACCTGCAGTCTATCACAACCAAGCCAGAGTATACACCTGCAGTCTATCACAATCAAGCCAGAGTATACACCTGCTGTCTATCACAATCAAGCCAGAGTATACACCTGCTGTCTATCACAATCAAGCCAGAGTATACACCTGCAGTCTATCACAATCAAGCCAGAGTATACACCTGCTGTCTATCACAATCAAGCCAGAGTATACACCTGCAGTCTATCACAATCAAGCCAGAGTATACACCTGCTGTCTATCACAACCAAGCCAGAGTATACACCTGCAGTCTATCACAATCAAGCCAGAGTATACACCTGCAGTCTATCACAATCAAGCCAGAGTATACACCTGCAGTCTATCACAATCAAGCCAGAGTATACACCTGCAGTCTATCACAATCAAGCCAGAGTATACACCTGCAGTCTATCACAATCAAGCCAGAGTATACACCTGCTGTCTATCACTACCAACAAACTATAAAACAATGCTTGTAACTTCACATGTTTTAATAACTATAAACATCCACTAATACCTAACTCACATATTAAGACATTCTATCACTTAAATACAATGGTTATAAATGACCATAATTTTTAAAGGGGTGGACCGGTAAGCCAGCGGAAGGCCTCGGTCAGATGACCAAAAGCTCCAAAGGCGGGTCATCATCTGACTAAGACCCGCGTCAGGAAACATCTGTCCTGTTTCCTGACGAACCTTACCTAACCTAACCTATCACTTAAATAAGTGGACATCCTAATTAATAATTAACACTTGAACATATTTCCTAAATAAACAGCCTACTTATCCACACTTTACATCAGATTATTAATTTTATTTATTGTAACATGCAAAGTCACATTCACGTGTTGATAAATCCAACCCAGCTCATGCGTGTGTTGCAGTGTTGCTGTGTTGCAGAGTGTGTTGCTGTGTTGGAGGGTGTGTTGCTGTGTTGCAGAGTGTGTTGCTGTGTTGGAGAGTGTGTTGCTGTGTTGGAGGGTGTGTTGCTGTGTTGGAGGGTGTGTTGCTGTGTTGGAGTGTGTGTTGCTGTGTTGGAGGGTGTATTGCTGTGTTGCAGAGTGTGTTGCTGTGTTGGAGTGTGTGTTGCTGTGTTGCAGAGTGTGTTGCTGTGTTGCAGAGTGTGTTGCTGTGTTGGAGAGTGTGTTGCTCTGTGTTGGAGGGTGTGTTGCTCTGTGTTGGAGGGTGTGTTGCTGTGTTGCAGAGTGTGTTGCTGTGTTGCAGAGTGTGTTGCTGTGTTGCAGAGTGTGTTGCTGTGTTGGAGAGTGTGTTGCTGTGTTGGAGAGTGTGTTGCTGTGTTGGAGGGTGTGTTGCTGTGTTGGAGTGTGTGTTGTTCTGTGTTAGAGGGTGTGTTGCTCTGTGTTGGAGGGTGTGTTGCTGTGTTGGAGGGTGCGTTGCTCTGTGTTGGAGAGTGTGTTGCTCTGTGTTGGAGGGTGTGTTGCTCTGTGTTGGAGGGTGTGTTGTTCTGTGTTAGAGGGTGTGTTGCTCTGTGTTGGAGGGTGTGTTGCTCTGTGTTGGAGGGTGTGTTGCTCTGTGTTGGAGGGTGTGTTGCTCTGTGTTGGAGAGTGTGTTGTTCTGTGTTAGAGGGTGTGTTGCTCTGTGTTGGAGGGTGTGTTGCTGTGTTGGAGGGTGTGTTGCTCTGTGTTGGAGGGTGTGTTGCTCTGTGTTGGAGGGTGTGTTGCTCTGTGTTGGAGGGTGTGTTGCTCTGTGTTGGAGGGTGTGTTGCTCTGTGTTGGAGGGTGTGTTGCTCTGTGTTAGAGGGTGTGTTGCTGTGTTGGAGAGTGTGTTGCTCTGTGTTGGAGGGTGTGTTGCTCTGTGTTGGAGGGTGTGTTGCTCTGTGTTAGAGGGTGTGTTGCTGTGTTGGAGAGTGTGTTGCTCTGTGTTGGAGGGTGTGTTGCTCTGTGTTGGATGGTGTGTTGCTCTGTGTTGGAGGGTGTGTAGTTCTGTGTTGGAGAGTGTGTTGCTCTGTGTTGGAGAGTGTGTTGCTCTGTGTTACAGGGTGTGTTGCTCTGTGTTAGAGGGTGTGTTGCTGTGTTGGAGGGTGTGTTGCTCTGTGTTGGAGGGTGTGTTGCTCTGTGTTGGAGGGTGTGTTGCTCTGTGTTGGAGGGTGTGTTGCTCTGTGTTAGAGGGTGTGTTGCTGTGTTGGAGGGTGTGTTGCTCTGTGTTGGAGGGTGTGTTGCTCTGTGTTGGAGGGTGTGTTGCTCTGTGTTGGAGGGTGTGTTGCTCTGTGTTGGAGGGTGTGTTGCTCTGTGTTGGAGGGTGTGTTGGAGAGTGTGTTTTGCTTTGTGTTGGAGAGTGTGTTTTGCTTTGTGTTGGAGAGTGTGTTTTGCTTTGTGTTGGAGAGTGTGTTTTGCTTTGTGTTGGAGAGTGTGTTTTGCTTTGTGTTGGAGAGTGTGTTTTGCTTTGTGTTGGAGAGTGCGTTTTGCTTTGTGTTGGAGAGTGCGTTTTGCTTTGTGTTGGAGTGTGTGTTTTGCTTTGTGTTGGAGAGTGTGTTTTGCTTTGTGTTGGAGAGTGCGTTTTGCTTTGTGTTGGAGAGTGCGTTTTGCTTTGTGTTGGAGTGTGTGTTTTGCTATGTGTTGGAGTGTGTGTTTTGCTTTGTGTTGGAGAGTGCGTTTTGCTATGTGTTGGAGAGTGTGTTTTGCTATGTGTTGGAGTGTGTGTTTTGCTATGTGTTGGAGTGTGTGTTTTGCTATGTGTTGGAGTGTGTGTTTTGCTATATGTTGGAGTGTGTGTTTTGCTATATGTTGGAGTGTGTGTTTTGCTATCTGTTTGAGAGTGTGTTTTGATATTTGTTGGAGTGTGTGTTTTGCTATATGTTGTAGTGTGTGTTTTGCTATGTGTTGGAGTGTGTGTTTTGCTATGTGTTGGAGTGTGTGTTTTGCTTTGTGTTGGAGAGTGTGTTTTGCTATGTGTTGGAGTGTGTGTTTTGCTTTGTGTTGGAGAGTGTGTTTTGCTATGTGTTGGAGAGTGTGTTTTGCTATCTATGTGTTGGAGTGTGTGTTGGATTATGTTAGACCGTGTTGGAGGACGTACGTGTATTGGTATGATTTTTGAAGCGTCTATTGGAATGTATATTGTGTGGTGTATCGTGAGCTGGAATGTCTTAGTGTACGTTGGTCTGTAATGGAAAGTGATGCACTGTGTGGTGAAGTGCTTGTTGGAGTGTATACTGTAGTGTTTATTTGAATGCGTGATGGAGTGACTTGAAGTGCATATTGGACTGTATGTTGGAGTGTGTGTTGGAGTGTGTTGGAGTGTGTGCTTCGTTATATCACAGGTGTGGTAACACAGCTAGGTCAGAGATCGTCGACATACGAGAGTTGACAAAAACAGTTGGAAATAATTGTTTTAATGTTTTACTTGTTCATGCTGGCTGTTACATTGTTAGGACACTTGCACGGACACGGACGACGTCCGTGAACACTCCTCAATAACAACCACCAAATCCAAGAGGTTTTCTTATAGTCCATTTGACATTCCTAAGTTTTCAATAATAACCCTAGTAATCTTCTGTCCCAATAATTTTGTTGCTAGTTTTTATTCATAATGGATCCTAAAACAAAACTAACTTAGTTGCCCTTAAATTATCTTTATGCAGTTTTTTGTAATTGGATAAATAAGTTTACCAAAAACAGCTGGACGTCAGGGGCCCAATTTTGAAAATAGTCACAGAGAATTCTATTCATACGAGTTTTATGCTGAAAAATAAACTATCCATTGCAAACTTGATCTGAATAAATCTTATTTATTTCTGATATCATATATAATTTTTGTTATTTCTTATTTTTAAGTTCGAGATAGTTAATGCTAATTTGACATGATTTAGGTAATTTTCCACGTTTCTTATCTTATTTGTAATGAGTAGTTCGAGATGACTGATGATGCTGGTGTGATGTTGGTGGTGATGCTGGTGTGATGCTGGTGTGATGTTGGTGATGATGCTGGTGTGATGTTGGTGATGATGCTGGTGTGATGCTGGTGTGATGTTGGTGATGATGCTGGTGTGATGTTGGTGATGATGCTGGTGTGATGCTGGTGTGATGCTGGTGTGATGCTGGTGTGATGATGTGAAGTGACTTTACCTGCGGACGGTCTGGCATCACTGTGAGATTCTTAACACAATGTGGGTTTTTCTAAGCTTTCACAGAGAGCATCTATAGAACTTCTGAAAGTCTGTTATTGTTCATGGATGCGGCGGCCCTCGCGTGAAATTATGAATTCATTTTCATATAGGTTCCACACTACACTGTGTCAATATTTACAAAATATTTAAAGCCATTTTACACCAAAACCTCATCGCCACCTCTAACAACCATTCTTCACTTCTGGTGCGCATATTAATGTGAATATAACTGAAGAATGTAGCCCTTCTTTAAATTTGGCTTTTCAAATTGACCCTTACATACTAAAAGTTTGGGATTACTGATCAACACCATACATGGCGTAATGTAGGGGTAGCTCGTGTAGAGAGATTGTATGTGGAATTAAATGCATACTGAGTTTACATCGGGGGTCAGGCGGCCCGGTCTGTTTGGTGGATCTTCACACCATATTTCACTGTCCAGTAGCTTGATTAATCCCCCTTATGTTGCTTACAAAGCATTAGAGTTTTCTTTGGTGCTCGTCTTCAGGTCCAAACCATTTCAGCCAAAGCATTGAGTTCTTTCTTCTTCATCCTTTCAGCCAAGTCGTTACTTGTAGGATATTGAGGGACGATATTAGACTTGCTAATATTGTACAAAGTATACAACTTTTCACTTGCATTATGTTGTTACAAGGAACTTGCAAGTAGTATATCTGCAGATTATCCGTTTTTAACGATCAGTGCCAAGATGTGCAAAACCTGGTTCATCGTGAACTAGCCTGCAGGGCTACATGTACTAAGTTCACCTATTCGACACAGAAAATCTTGGTTCATGATAAAGCCACAGAGAGAGTTCGATCTTCCATCAACTGGATTCGAATTACACCAGACCATGTTGGATCTGTTCTTTGAGCATTTTTTATATTCACTGCACTAAAATAAATATTGTCTACGACTGCACCAGTGTGGCGAGATACAACACATTTGACTTGCCAGGCAAGTGTGGGAAAGTGGGGTTGAACGTTAATATGGTCAAAGACCAACTGGCTGAACATCTGGTAGGCTGTTCATTCTGGGATCGTTGGGGCATGAACTGTCAAGACTTGGAATGGATACTGGTATATGATGCCTTGGAAGTGCTTAAAAGCCCAAACTATATCTAATGCTTCTTGCTCCGTTACTGTATAAATTATACGTTTGGCTTTGGTCAGGACTCGATTAGCATATACAACTGAGTTATATTTTCTGTCAGACTTTTGGGCTAGGACGGCACCTATGCTATTGGTGCTAGTGTATGTTGTCAGATAGAAAAGCTTTTAAAATCATGAAATTTTAATACAGGAGCAGAAGTTAGTTTATTTTTCAATATCTGGAATGCTCTTTCTCGACGGAAGCTCCAAATGGAAGGAGCATCCTTCTTAAGAAACTCAGCTAGAGGAGCTGCAATAAAAGAAAAAAATGCAAAGGAAACTCTATAGAAACCTAAGCCAACAAAGGAACTTGTGGTATCAGCAGATTATGATGATGGAAAATTTTGTGCAGCAGTTACGATGAGGTTTCTAAATACGTTCATCATGAGCCTCGAGAATGTGATGAACAAAGAACGCAAACCAAACGCCATTTTGAGAAGTGGTAATGGCCGGTTGGGGAAATTTGTTAGCTCTTGGTTGTCTACACGAAGAGTGACTTTCTAAAACTCCTTTAACAAATCTAGAGTTGAGAAGACTTTATTATGCCCTATATTTCATATTAAGTCACCAAGAGCTTGAGGTGGGAACAATCTGGTATCGGTTTAGCATTTAGCTTCTTAAAATCAATCACTGGGTGACAAGTACCATCTTCATTGAATACTAAAATCATTGGTGCATTCTAGGAGGAACTGCTATGTGTAATGACATCCTCATTAAGCATCTGGTTGACTAACTCCTCTGATACAGCAACTTTCGAATGTGGCAATCTGTATGCAGGTCGGTATATAGGTCTAGTGCCTGGTTCAGGTGGAATACAGTGAGACAATAAATTTATTAAACCTGTATTCTCACCAGGAAATTATACAGCTCTTCGACTTTTGTTTAACACTTGCAAAAGACTCATGATTTTACCTGGAAGTCAACTGGAGCTAAGTCTTTTTCTCTACTGGTGAGAAAGATGAACTCTCCCCAGGGAAAATATCACCGAGTCACTGGTCTGGTGACAACTCGTCCCCAAGGACGTTTAACGAACAAACCCATTATCCTGCATGAATCACTGCCAACTACTACCTTGTCACCATCTGGAAAACGAGGCACAACAAATGACACTCATTGAGAGCACTAGCTATAACAGAGACGTCTTTCTGCAAACTACCTGTTGCTTGAACAAGAGAAGGCATAACCTGACAAGTCGTTCCCTGTGGAGGAACTACCACTTGAAAGAGTCGTCATCGTAGGAATAGTCTCAGTGCCCAAGGTAGTCTGACACCAGAGGCAACTGCACACTATCCTGCATGCGAGAGATTCTGGAGGCTGGTTCCAAATAGGGAAGACAGTGTTACCAGTGCCTGACAGCTTGGCTATGTCCCTCGAAAATGTACAAGTCTGCATAGACTTAATGCGAGTCTCATACTCGGATGCATTATGACAGATCTCGGATGCAAGCTGGTAGTTGCAGAATGGTACGACAAAGTCGTCGATTTAGGCATGCCATTGGTACGGGTCAAGCACAATGTGCAGATCACACATCGATGCAAACCCGAGTAGAAGATCACCAGGGAAGTTGATCTGGTCTACGAGGAAAGATGTATGGAGAAGATAAGGGAAGTCTGAGGTCGGACAAGCACGTTAGAAACACCCACTCCACTAAGGGTGGTTACACGAGCAGGTTTTACAAAAGGACATGACGAATATGCTTATCCTTGAAGAAGCAGGAGTGAATAATGTTAACTTGTGCACCAGAGTCCATAACACACAAACGGGTGCGTTGAGCATGGCAGCTTCAACAAGAGGAGCTATTGTTGCACTGGAATGGACGAGCAAACAGTCAGGTGTGTCACCATCAGTTAAAGCTCCTGAAGCACGACCTTCAGCACCATTATTCACAATTAAGTATGGCAGTGAACCAAGTTCCAAGTTATTGGACGTCCGTCAAATGTAGCAACACTGTCTAAAGGTTGGGTGACGTACCTAACAATAAGGTCTACGAATTATCTGATGCTCGCAAGAAGGTAAGGAACCATTACTGTCCTGACGGGGTGCGTCACGAGACACATTGTTTATATAAGAACATA
>NC_091356.1:23136310-23151310 GCF_038502225.1 Cherax quadricarinatus | reverse complement strand
TACCCACGGATCCTAGTACAGCAAGTACCCTCAGGGTACTAGTTTAGCAAGTACCCTCAGGGCACTAGTTTAGCAAGTACCCTCAGAGTACTAGTTTAGCAAGTACCCTCAGGGCACTAGTTTAGCAAGTACCCTCAGGGCACTAGTTTAGCAAGTACCCTCAGAGTACTAGTTTAGCAAGTACCCTCAGAGTACTAGTTTAGCAAGTACCCTCAGGGTACTAGTTCAGCAAGTACCCTCAGAGTACTAGATCAGCAAGTACCCTCAGAGTACTAGTTTAGCAAGTACTAGTTTAGCAAGTACCCTCAAGGCACTAGTTTAGCTATCCTCAGAGTACTAGTTCAGCAAATACCCTCAGTACTAGTTCAGCAAGTAGTACTAGTTCAGCAAGTACCAGCAAATACCCTCAGAGTACTAGCTCAGCAAGTACTCTCAGAGTTCTAGTTAAGCAAGTACTCTCAGAGTACTAGTTCAGCAAGTACCCTCAGAGTACTAGTTCAGCAAGTACCTTCAGAGTACTAGTTCAGCAAATACCCTCAGAGTACTAGTTCAGCAAGTACTCTCAGAGTACTAGTTCAGCAAGTACCCTCAGAGTACTAGTTCAGCAAGTACCCTCAGAGTACTAGTTCAGCACGTACCCTCAGAGTAGTAGTTCAGCAAGTACCCTCAGAGTACTGGTTCAGCAATTACCCTCAGAGTAATAGTTCAGCAAGTACCCTCAGAGTACTAGTTCAGCAAGTACCCTCAGGGTACTAGTTCAGCAAGTACCCTCAGAGTACTAGTTTAGAAAGCACCCTCAGGGCACTAGTTTAGCAAGTTCCCTCAGAGTCCTAGTTTAGCAAGTACCCTCAGAGTACTAGTTTAGCAAGTACCCTCAAAGTACTAGTTCAGCAAGTACCCTCAGAGTACTAGTTCAGCAAGTACTCTCAGAGTACTAGTTCAGCAAGTACCCTCAGAGTACTAGTTCAGCAAGTACTCTCAGAGTACTAGCTCAGCAAGTACCCTCAGAGCACTAGTTCAGCAAGTACTCTCAGAGTACTAGTTCAGCAAGTACCCTCAGAGTACTAGTTCAGTAAATACACTCAGGGCACTAGTTTAGCAAGTACCCTCAGAGTACTAGTTCAGCAAGTACCCTAAGAGTACTAGTTTAGCAAGTACCCTCAGGGCACTAGTTTAGCAAGTACCCTCAGAGTACTAGTTTAGCAAGTGCCCTCAGAGTACTAGTTTAGCAAGTACCATTAGAGTACTAGTTCAGCAAGTACCCTCAGAGTACTAGTTCAGCAAGTGCTCTCAGAGTACTAGTTCAGCAAGTACCCTCAGAGTACTAGTTCAGCAAATACCCTTAGAGTACTAGTTTAGCAAGTACCCTCAAGGCACTAGTTTAGCAAGTATCCTCAGAGTACTAGTTCAGCAAATACCCTCAGAGTACTAGTTCAGCAAGTACTCTTAGAGTACTAGTTCAGCAAGTACCCTCCGAGTACTAGTTCAGCAAGTACTCTCAGAGTACTAGTTCAGCAAATACCCTCAGAGCACTAGTTCAGCAAGTACTCTCAGAGTACTAGTTCAGCAAGTACTCTCAGAGTTCTAGTTCAGCAAGTACCCTCAGAGTACTAGTTCAGCAAGTACCTTCAGAGTACTAGTTCAGCAAATACCCTCAGAGTACTAGTTCAGCAAGTACTCTCAGAGTACTAGTTCAGCAAGTACCCTCAGAGTACTAGTTCAGCAAGTACCCTCAGAGTACTAGTTCAGCAAGTACCCTCAGAGTACTAGTTCAGCAAGTACCCTCAGAGTACTAGTTCAGCAAGTACCCTCAGAGTACTGGTTCAGCAATTACCCTCAGAGTACTAGTTCAGCAAGTACCCTCAGAGTACTAGTTCAGCAAGTACCTTCAGAGTACTAGTTCAGCAAGTACGTTCAGAGTACTAGTTTAGCAAGTACCTTCAGAGTATTAGTTCAGCAAATACCCTCAGAGTACTAGTTCAGCAAGTACCCTCAGAGTACAAGTTCAGCAAGTACTCTCAGAGTACTAGTTTAGCAAGTACATTTAGAGTACTAGTTCAGCAAGTACCCTCAGAGTACTAGTTCAGCAAGTACTCTCATAGTACTAGTTCAGCAAGTACTCTCAGAGTTCTAGTTCAGCAAGTACCCTCAGAGTACTAGTTCAGCAAGTACCCTCAGAGTACTAGTTTAGCAAGTACTCTCAGAGTACTAGTTGAGCAAGTACTCTCAGAGTTCAAGTTCAGCAAGCACTCTCAGAGTTCTAGTTCAGCAAGCACCCTCAGAGTACTAGTTCAGCAAGTACACTCAGAGTACTAGTTCAGCAAGTACCTTCAGAGCACTAGTTCAGCAAGTACTCTCAGAGTTCTAGTTCAGCAAGTACCCTCAGAGTAATAGTTCAGGAAGTACCTTCAGAGTGCTAGTTCATCAAGTACCCTCAGAGTACTAGTTCAGCAAGTACCTTCAGAGTACTAGTTCAGCAAGTACTCTCAGAGTTCTAGTTCAGCAAGTACCCTCAGAGTACTAGTTCAGGAAGTACCTTCAGAGTACTAGTTAATCAAGTACTCTCAGAGCATTAGTTCAGCAAGTACCCTCAGAGTACTAGTTCAGCAAGTACCTTCAGAGTACCAGTTCAGCAAGTACGTTCAGAGTACTAGTTTAGCAAGTACCTTCAGAGTACCAGTTCAGCAAGTACGTTCAGAGTTCTAGTTCAGCAAGTACTCTCAGAGTACTAGTTCAGCAAGTACCCACAGAGTACTAGTTCAGCAAGTACCCTCAGAGTACTAGTTCAGCTAGTACCCTCAGAGTACTAGTTCAGCAAGTACCCTCAGAGTACTGGTTCAGCAAGTACCCTCAGAGTACTAGTTCAGCAAGTACCCTCAGAGTACTAGTTCAGCAAGTACCTTCAGAGTACTAGTTCAGCAAGTACCTTCAGAGTATTAGTTCAGCAAATACCCTCAGAGTACTAGTTCAGCAAGTACCCTCAGAGTACAAGTTCAGCAAGTACTCTCAGAGTACTAGTTTAGCAAGTACATTCAGAGTACTAGTTCAGCAAGTACCATCAGAGTACTAGTTCAGCAAGTACTCTCAGAGTACTAGTTCAGCAATTACTCTCAGAGTTCTAGTTCAGCAAGTACCCTCAGAGTGCTAGTTCAGCAAGTACCCTCAGAGTACTAGTTTAGCAAGTACTCTCAGAGTACTAGTTGAGCAAGTACTCTCAGAGTTCAAGTTCAGCAAGCACTCTCAGAGTTCTAGTTCAGCAAGTACCCTCAGAGTACTAGTTCAGCAAGTACACTCAGAGTACTAGTTCAGCAAGTACCTTCAGAGCACTAGTTCAGCAAGTACTCTCAGAGTTCTAGTTCAGCAAGTACCCTCAGAGTACTAGTTCAGGAAGTACCTTCAGAGTGCTAGTTCATCAAGTACCCTCAGAGTACAAGTTCAGCAAGTACCTTCAGAGTACTAGTTCAGCAAGTACTCTCAGAGTTCTAGTTCAGCAAGTACCCTCAGAGTACTAGTTCATCAAGTACTCTCAGAGCATTAGTTCAGCAAGTACCCTCAGAGTACTAGTTCAGCAAGTATCTTCAGAGTACCAGTTCAGCAAGTACGTTCAGAGTACTAGTTTAGCAAGTACCTTCAGAGTATTAGTTCATCAAATACCCTCAGAGTACTAGTTCAGCAAGTACCCTCAGAGTACAAGTTCAGCAAGTACTCTCAGAGTACTGGTTTACCAAGTACATTCAGAGTACTAGTTCAGCAAGTACCATCAGAGTACTAGTTCAGCAAGTACTCTCAGAGTACTAGTTCAGCAAGTACTCTCAGAGTTCTAGTTCAGCAAGTACCCTCAGAGTGCTAGTTCAGCAAGTACCCTCAGAGTATTAGTTTAGCAAGTACTCTCAGAGTACTATTTCAGCAAGTACTCTCAGAGTTCAAGTTCAGCAAGCATTGTCAGAGTTCTAGTTCAGCAAGTACCCTCAGAGTACTAGTTCAGCAAGTACCCTCAGAGTACTAGTTCAGCAAGTACCTTCAGAGTACTAGTTCAGCAAGTACTCTCAGAGTTCTAGTTCAGCAAGTACCCTCAGAGTACTAGTTCAGGAAGTACCTACAGAGTGCTAGTTCATCATGTACCCTCAGAGTACTAGTTCAGCAAGTACCTTCAGAGTACTAGTTCAGCAAGTACTCTCAGAGTTCTAGTTCAGCAAGTACCCTCAGAGTACTAGTTCAGGAAGTACCTTCAGAGTACTAGTTCATCAAGTACTCTCAGAGCATTAGTTCAGCAAGTACCCTCAGAGTACTAGTTCATCAAGTACTCTCAGAGCATTAGTTCAGCAAGTACCCTCAGAGTACTAGTTCAGTAAGTACCTTCAGAGTACTAGTTCAGCAAGTACTCTCAGAGTTCTAGTTCAACAAGTACTCTCAGAGTACTAGTTCAGCAAGTACTCTCAGAGTACTAGCTCAGCAAGTACCCTCTGAGTACTAGTTCAGCAAGTACCCTCAGAGTACTAGTTCAGCAAGTACCTTCAGAGTACTAGTTCAGCAAGTACTCTCAGAGTTCTAGTTCAGCAAATACCCTCAGAGTACTAGTTCAGGAAGTATCTTCAGAGTACTAGTTCATCAAGTACTCTCAGAGCATTAGTTCAGCAAGTGCCCTCAGAGTACTAGTTCAGTAAGTACCTTCAGAGTACTAGTTCAGCAAGTACTCTCAGAGTTCTAGTTCAGCAAGTACTCTCAGAGTTCTAGTTCAACAAGTACTCTCAGAGTACTAGTTCAGCAAGTACTCTCAGAGTACTAGCTCAGCAAGTACCCTCTGAGTACTTGTTCAGCAAGTTCCCTCAGAGCAATAGTTCAGCAAGTACCTTCAGAGTACTAGTTCAGCAAGTACTCTCAGAGTACTAGTTCAGCAAGTACTCTCAGAGTACTAGTTCGGCAAGTACTCTCAGAGTACTAGTTCAGCAAGTACCTTCAGAGTACTAGTTCAGCAAGTACTCTCAGAGTTCTAGTTCAGCAATTACCCTCAGAGTACTAGTTCAGCAAGTACTCTCAGAGTACTTGCTCAGCAAGTACCCTCTGAGTACTAGTTCAGGAAGTACCCTCAGAGTACTAGTTCAGCAAGTACCCTCAGCGTACTAGTTCAGCAAGTACCTTCAGAGTACTAGTTCAGCAAGTACCTTCAGAGTACTAGTTCATCAAGTACTCTCAGAGTACTAGTTCAGCAAATACCCTCAGAGTACTAGTTCAGAAAGTACTCTCAGAGTATTAGTTCAGCAAGTACCCTCTGAGTACTAGCTCAGCAAGTACTCTCAGAGTATTAGTTCAGCAGGTACCCTCAGAGTACTAGTTCAGCAAGTACTCTCAGAGTACTAGCTCAGCAAGTACCCTCAGAGTACTAGTTCAGCAAGTACCCTCAGAACACTTGTTCAGCAAGTACTCTCAGAGTACTAGTTCAGCAAGTACCCTCTGAGTACTAGTTCAGCAAGTACCCTCAGAGTACTAGTTCAGCAAGTACCTTCAGAGTACTAGTTCAGCAAGCACCTTCAGAGTACTATTTAGCAAGTACCCTCAGAGTACTAGTTCATCAAATACCTTCAGAGTACTAGTTTAGCAAGTACCTTCAGAGTACTTGTTCAGCAAGTACCTTCAGAGTACTGGTTCAGCAAGTACCTTCCAGAGTACTAGTTCAGCAAGTACCCTCAGAGTACTAGTTCAGCAAGTACCCTCAGAGTACTAGTTCAGCAAATAATCTTAGAGGTGGATTTTAAACTCACCTCATAGTACTCACCATCACCTGACAGCTGGTGGAAGCTGACAGCTGGTGGAAGCTAGCAGCTGGTGGAAGCTGACAGCTGGTGGAAGCTGACAGCTGGTTGAAGCTGACAGCAGGTGGAAGCTGCCAGCTAATTGAAGCTGACACCTGGTTGAAGCTGACAGCTGGTGGAAGCTGCCATCAGGTGGAAGCTGCCAGCTGGTTGAAGCTGACGGCTGGTGGAAGCTGCCATCAGGTGGAAGCTGCCAGCTGGTTGAAGCTGACAGCTGGTTGAAGCTGACAGCTGGTGGAAGCTGCCAGCAGGTTGAAGCTGACAGCTGGTGGAAGCTGCCAGCTGGTTGAAGCTGACAGCTGGTGGAAGCTGCCAGCAGGTGGAAGCTGCCAGCTGGTTGAAGCTGACAGCTGGTGGAAGCTGCCAGCAGGTGGAAGCTGCCAGCTGGTTGAAGCTGACAGCTTGTTACCGTCAGGTTTCCTGCTGTCTTCTCACTACACCCTTTCTTTTGCACGTTTTCTAGACAATTTTCCCACCTGGCAGGTTAATAGCTTCCTGGTCGATTGGCAATTCACGTCCAAAGAGCCACGTCCATCGACTCTGATGAGGCTGCCATTCTGTTGTGTCAGACGACAACACTTCAAGAAGATCCGTCTCTATGGACCTGGCCATAAGGGTGATGTTGACAGAATCGTCATACAGTTGCAGTTACCATGACTGAGGCTTCGTATCACCTGTGTGCATGACCAGGGTGTACCATGCCTGCTACGTTTAGTGCCTGCACCTCCATGCTGATGACCCGTGGCCTCGTAGGCAACTATCTCGCTTCACACACTGAGGGGTCCGGATTCGATCCCCGGAAAGGGTAGAAACATTTGGCGTATTTCCTTACACTTGTTGTCCCGTTTACCTAGAAGGCAAGTAGGTACTCGGGTGTTAGTCGATTAATATGGGTCGCATCCTGGGGAACAAGACTGGACAAAACGGACAGTTCCTCGATGACGCACTGACTTTATTGGGCAGTCCTGTGTGGCTAACCCTCCGGGGTTAAAAATCTTACCAGAGCGAGTAGTTAAAGCTAATCTCCAGGATGTTGGTGCCGGTGCGGCACTTCCGGTACAAGTTGTACTTTCACCATTATTAAGTCAATTTATTTAGGGACAGGCACACAAAAGTACAATTATTATACATAGTGTAAATTACCTAGGATAACCTCCCAATACAATCATATAAAGTAACCTGACTTTTTTTTTATTGGGGTCCCAGAGCCTCTGGGAGCTGTGTGAGGGAGTGGTTGGTTGATGTGTGAGGGAGTGGTTGGTTGATGTGTGAGGGAGTGGTTGGTTGATGTGTGAGGGAGTGGTTGGTTGATGTGTGAGGGAGTGGTTGGTTGATGTGTGAGGGAGTGGTTGGTTGATGTGTGAGGGAGTGGTTGGTTGATGTGTCAGGGAGTGGTTGCTTGTTGAGTCAGGGAGTGGTTGCTTGCTGAGTCAGGGAGTGGTTGCTTGCTGAGTCAGGGAGTGGTTGCTTGCTGAGTCAAGGAGTGGTTGCTTGCTGAGTCAGGGAGTGGTTGCTTGCTGAGTCAGGGAGTGGTTGCTTGCTGAGTCAGGGAGTGGTTGCTTGCTGAGTCAGGGAGTGGTTGCTTGCTGAGTCAGGGAGTGGTTGCTTGCTGAGTCAGGGAGTGGTTGCTTGCTGAGTCAGGGAGTGGTTGCTTGCTGAGTCAGGGAGTGGATGCTTGCTGAGTCAGGGAGTGGTTGCTTGCTGAGTCAGGGAGTCTTGCTGAGTCAAGGAGTGGTTGCTTGCTGAGTCAGGGAGTGGTTGCTTGTTGAGTCAGGGAGTGGTTGCTTGCTGAGTCAGGGAGTGGTTGCTTGCTGAGTCAGGGAGTGGTTGCTTGCTGAGTCAGAGAGTGGTTGCTTGCTGAGTCAGGGAGTGGTTGCTTGCTGAGTCAAGGAGTGGTTGCTTGCTGAGTCAGGGAGTGGTTGCTTGCTGAGTCAGGGAGTGGTTGCTTGCTGAGTCAGGGAGTGGTTGCTTGCTGAGTCAGGGAGTGGTTGCTTGCTGAGTCAGGGAGTGGTTGCTTGCTGAGTCAGGGAGTGGTTGCTTGCTGAGTCAGGGAGTGGTTGCTTGCTGAGTCAGGGAGTGGTTGCTTGCTGAGTCAGGGAGTGGTTGCTTGCTGAGTCAGGGAGTGGTTGCTTGCTGAGTCAGGGAGTGGATGCTTGCTGAGTCAGGGAGTAGTTGCTTGCTGAGTCAGGGAGTGGTTGCTTGCTGAGTCAGGGAGTGGTTGCTTGCTGAGTCAGGGAGTGGTTGCTTGCTGAGTCAGAGAGTGGTTGCTTGCTGAGTCAGGGAGTAGTTGCTTGCTGAGTCAGGGAGTGGTTGCTTGCTGAGTCAGGGAGTGGTTGCTTGCTGAGTCAGGGAGTGGTTGCTTGCTGAGTCAGGGAGTGGTTGCTTGCTGAGTCAGGGAGTGGTTGCTTGCTGAGTCAGGGAGTGGTTGCTTGCTGAGTCAGGGAGCGGATGCTCCATACATAATGTCAGTTTATGGAACTTCTGAAACCAGACGCGTATTAGTCATGAACCAGAGCAGGACAGGAGCACGTGAGGTGTATTTATGAGTCAGTACCAGGAGACCAGTGGCTGGAGTACTGCTGCATAAGACGTCATGGGTTGGTGTTTGTGTTACTAGGGGAAGGAGGGGAGAGTGATTTCGGGTAAGTTATGGCATAGGCTGCTTTAATATTAGTGTATACTCTCATGATACATATGTAAGGCCCTAGGATGAGGAGAAGCCTGTTTTGTTTTGGGAGAGTACTGGTGTAGTGTGTTGCCTGAAGGCTGAGGCCGGCAGACGTGAGGGGGTTATGGAGCCTCTGATATCAGTGTGCTAGAGAGCTAATGTGAGCACTGGATAAAGGTGTACTGGTGTTGGGTGACTTTTGTGTGTAGTGGGTAAGTTGTATGTTTGCTATTAATGTTGTTATATTTTTGAATGTATAATTTTTGTGTCCTTCCTTATAATAAATATAAATATTGATCATTTAACTCTTAAATGTGAAGGAACAAGCTTCGCACTAGGTTGGTTTATGTGGTTTAATATTTATATGCCCCTAGACAAGCTGTTTACCCCTAGGTGCCAGTATTTATTTTGATATAACGTAACCACTGCGTTACGTAGTAACTTTATTATGAGTGAGATTTCAGTACGATTAGCAGGAGCTGGATATGGAGTATTTGGGTCATTTCCAGTGAGATGGTCTGTCGCCTGAGTATTTGAGGTTGGGATTTTGCTTGCTAGCTTAGATCCTATAGTTGAGAAGAAGACGTTAAGTATGTTGACAGTGTCTGACGGCTCAATTTGTAGTTCATCTGGTTTATTTAAGTATATATCTCTGTTTCTGGACAGTTTTCTTGAGCCCAGGTTTTCAGAGAGGGTTTTCCATTTCCCCGACTGGCCTGTCACACCACGATAAGCCACAATAAGCCACTTGGACAGAAGTTGCATCGACCAGACAACGGACTGGTAATAGAACGATGATTCCAGACATAACGTGTAGGCAGATGAAACACTCCCGTACTTGTAATAAAGTTGGTAGAAGTACCGACAATATGTAAAGTAAAAGGACACAAGTGCAACTAATGTGACATTTTATTGTGGCAACGTTTCGCTCTCCAGGAGCTTTATCAAGCCATTACAAACAGTACATGGACACAGAGGGTATATATAGGCTCAGAGTGAGGTGCAATACTAGTGGTAGTAGTAGTAGTAGTAGTATTTTTTTTTTTTTTATTATCACACCGGCCGATTCCCACCAAGGCAGGGTGGCCCGAAAAAGAAAAACTTTCACCATCATTCACTCCATCACTGTCTTGCCAGAAGGGTGCTTTACACTACAGTTTTTAAACTGCAACATTAACACCCCTCCTTCAGAGTGCAGGCACTGTACTTCCCATCTCCAGGACTCAAGTCCGGCCTGCCGGTTTCCCTGAATCCCTTCATAAATGTTACTTTGCTCACACTCCAACAGCACGTCAAGTATTAAAAACCATTTGTCTCCATTCACTCCTATCAAACACGCTCACGCATGCCTGCTGGAAGTCCAAGCCCCTCGCACACAAAACCTCCTTTACCCCCTCCCTCCAACCCTTCCTAGGCCGACCCCTACCCCGCCTTCCTTCCACTACAGACTGATACACTCTTGAAGTCATTCTGTTTCGCTCCATTCTCTCTACATGTCCGAACCACCTCAACAACCCTTCCTCAGCCCTCTGGACAACAGTTTTGGTAATCCCGCACCTCCTCCTAACTTCCAAACTACGAATTCTCTGCATTATATTCACACCTCACATTGCCCTCAGACATGACATCTCCACTGCCTCCAGCCTTCTCCTCGCTGCAACATTCATCACCCACGCTTCACACCCATATAAGAGCGTTGGTAAAACTATACTCTCATACATTCCCCTCTTTGCCTCCAAGGACAAAGTTCTTTGTCTCCACAGACTCCTAAGTGCACCACTCACTCTTTTTCCCTCATCAATTCTATGATTCACCTCATCTTTCATAGACCCATCCGCTGACACGTCCACTCCCAAATATCTGAATACGTTCACCTCCTCCATACTCTCTCCCTCCAATCTGATATTCAATCTTTCATCACCTAATCTTTTTGTTATCCTCATAACCTTACTCTTTCCTGTATTCACCTTTAATTTCCTTCTTTTGCACACCCTACCAAATTCATCCACCAATCTCTGCAACTTCTCTTCAGAATCTCCCAAGAGCACAGTGTCATCAGCAAAGAGCAGCTGTGACAACTCCCACTTTGTGTGTGATTCTTTATCTTTTAACTCCACGCCTCTTGCCAAGACCCTCGCATTTACTTCTCTTACAACCCCATCTATAAATATATTAAACAACCACGGTGACATCACACATCCTTGTCTAAGGCCTACTTTTACTGGGAAAAAATTTCCCTCTTTCCTACATACTCTAACTTGAGCCTCACTATCCTCGTAAAAACTCTTCACTGCTTTCAGTAACCTACCTCCTACACCATACACTTGCAACATCTGCCACATTGCCCCCCTATCCACCCTGTCATACGCCTTTTCCAAATCCATAAATGCCACAAACACCTCTTTAGCCTTATCCAAATACTGTTCACTTATATGTTTCACTGTAAACACCTGGTCCACACACCCCCTACCTTTCCTAAAGCCTCCTTGTTCATCTGCTATCCTATTCTCCGTCTTACTCTTAATTCTTTCAATTATAACTCTACCATACACTTTACCAGGTACACTCAACAGACTTATCCCCCTATAATTTTTGCACTCTCTTTTATCCCCTTTGCCTTTATACAAAGGAACTATGCATGCTCTCTGCCAATCCCTAGGTACCTTACCCTCTTCCATACATTTATTAAATAATTGCACCAACCACTCCAAAACTATATCCCCACCTGCTTTTAACATTTCTATCTTTATCCCATCAATCCCGGCTGCCTTACCCCCTTTCATTTTACCTACTGCCTCACGAACTTCCCCCACACTCACAACTGGCTCTTCCTCACTCCTACAAGATGTTATTCCTCCTTGCCCTATACACGAAATCACAGCTTCCCTATCTTCATCAACATTTAACAATTCCTCAAAATATTCCTTCCATCTTCCCAATACCTCTAACTCTCCATTTAATAACTCTCCTCTCCTATTTTTAACTGACAAATCCATTTGTTCTCTAGGCTTTCTTAACTTGTTAATCTCACTCCAAAACTTTTTCTTATTTTTCAACAAAATTTGTTGATAACATCTCACCCACTCTCTCATTTGCTCTCTTTTTACATTGCTTCACCACTCTCTTAACTTCTCTCTTTTTCTCCATATACTCTTCCCTCCTTGCATCACTTCTACTTTGTAAAAACTTCTCATATGCTAACTTTTTCTCCCTTACTACTCTCTTTACATCATCATTCCACCAATCGCTCCTCTTCCCTCCTGCACCCACTTTCCTGTAACCACAAACTTCTGCTGAGCACTCTAACACTACATTTTTAAACCTACCCCATACCTCTTCGACCCCATTGCCTATGCTCTCATTAGCCCATCTATCCTCCAATAGCTGTTTATATCTTACCCTAACTGCCTCCTCTTTTAGTTTATAGTAGTAGTATAGTAGTATAGTAGTAGTAGTAGTGACAAAAGTTGTAGTGGTAGTAGTAATACAATATGGTAGAGCAATTAATTTGTACATGAGTAAAAGAATATAAAAGCTATTACTTGGGTAACATAAAAATAGGTTGGACAAATATGGACTGGATAGAGAAGGCCTGTTTCAGTGTTCACTCTGTAATGTGCTTTGTGTAGTATAACAGGAGAGACTATGTGATGGCAGGGTTTACTGTTTTCAGGAGGATTCTTGCTAAGACTTCAGAGATGGTGAAGCTGCCGTTGTTTTGTTTAATTGTATTCGAAACAGCGATCAGTGCTGATTCGAGGCACTTGCGTCTGCGGAAATTAGTTTCTTTGATCACTAATTGGGCGTCCATGAATTTCATGAGATGATTGGTGGAATTTCGGTGTTGTAGACAAGAGTTGTTCAAGTTATCGTTCCTACATGCGTAAATGTGTTCAATGAGGCGGGTGTCGAGGTTTCTTGCTGTTTCACTTACGTAAATCTTGTCACAGCCTCCACAGGGTATAGTGTAAACTCCTGCGTTGACTGGTTCGTGGTGCTTTGATTTTGTCCTGGTTAGATTCTTTATTGAAGTGCTAGAAGCGATGGCGACTCTGGTGTTAGCTTGTGAAAGTACTTTTGAAACGTTCAGTGCAACCTGGCTGTTGGGAAGAATTATAACTTTGTTGGGAGTGGTGTTGGTGCGTGGAGAATTAATGAGCTGAAGAGCTCTTTTCTTGCAGTCTTTGATGAAAAAGGAAGGAAATGTAACTCAGTTAATGTTTGGTGAATGTATGAACATTCCTCGCCAAGAAACTCAGGACTACAAATTCGGTATGCTCTAAGGAAAAACCCGATGATGATGCCTCTTTTGGTCTTGGTATCTTGACTGGAATAGAAGTGTGTGAGATCGTTTTTATTGGTAGGTTACGATAAACTTGAAATCTTAGGTTGTTGTCTACTTTGTGAATGAGGACGTCGAAGAAAGGCAGCTTGTCATTGGACTCTTCTTCTAGTGTAAACTGGATCGCCGGTTCAACTGCGTTGAGCCTTGCCTGAAGATTCCGTATGTCAAAACGTTTGGGAGTTATTACGAGGACGTCGTCCACGTAACGTAACCAAGTGACGCTTGAAGGGATGATGTTGGCGAAGTGTTCGGACTCTAGGTGTTCCATGTACAAGTTGGCTAGGACGGCACTGATGAGGGACCCCATTCCCATGCCGTAGGTATGTTTGTAGAGCTTGTTATTGAAAGAAAAACAGTTGAAATTAACACAGAGTTCAATCAAGTCAACAAAATCTCCGGGAGGTAGAGGAAGATTAAGGTCCTGATTGACTTTACGTCGTAGAACCTCGATGGCTTTAGTGGTAGGTACTTTTGTGAAGAGGGAAGTCACGTCCAAACTGCTTAGTTTCTTGTTACGGATGGAGAGGTTTCGGATGCGGTTGAGAAGGTCGCCTGAGTGTTTAAGATAGCCAACTTATACATGGAACACCTAGAGTCCGAACACGTCGCCAACATCATTCCTTCAAGCGTCACTTGGTTACGTTACGTGGACGACGTCCTCGTAATAACTCCCAAACGTTTTGACATACGGAATCTTCAGGCAAGGCTCAACGCAGTTGAACCGGCGATCCAGTTTACACTAGAAGAAGAGTCCAATGACAAGCTGCCTTTCTTCGACGTCCTCATTCACAAAGTAGACAACAACCTAAGATTTCAAGTTTATCGTAACCTACCAATAAAAACGATCTCACACACTTCTATTCCAGTCAAGATACCAAGACCAAAAGAGGCATCATCATCGGGTTTTTCCTTAGAGCATACCGAATTTGTAGTCCTGAGTTTCTTGGCGAGGAATGTTCATACATTCACCAAACATTAACTGAGTTACATTTCCTTCCTTTTTCATCAAAGACTGCAAGAAAAGAGCTCTTCAGCTCATTAATTCTCCACGCACCAACACCACTCCCAACAAAGTTATAATTGGAAATATAAACAGCCAGGTTGCACTAAACGTTTCAAAAGTACTTTCACAAGCTAACACCAAAGTCGCCATCGCTTCTAGCACTTCAATAAAGGATCTAACCAGGACAAAATCAAAGCACCACGAACCAGTCAACGCAGGAGTTTACACTATACCCTGTGGAGGCTGTGACAAGATTTACGTAAGTGAAACAGCAAGAAACCTCGACACCCGCCTCAATGAACACATTTACGCATGTAGGAACGATAACTTGAACAACTCTTGTCTACAACACCGAAATTCCACCAATCATCTCATGAAATTCATGGACGCCCAATTAGTGATCAAAGAAACTAATTTCCGCAGACGCAAGTGCCTCGAATCAGCACTGATCGCTGTTTCGAATACAATTAAACAAAACAACGGCAGCTTCACCATCTCTGAAGTCTTAGCAAGAATCCTCCTGAAAACAGTAAACCCTGCCATCACATAGTCTCTCCTGTTATACTACACAAAGCACATTACAGAGTGAACACTGAAACAGGCCTTCTCTATCCAGTCCATATTTGTCCAACCTATTTTTATGTTACCCAAGTAATAGCTTTTATATTCTTTTACTCATGTACGAATTAATTGCTCTACCATATTGTATTACTACTACCACTACAACTTTTGTCACTACTACTACTACTACTACCACTAGTATTGCACCTCCCTCTGAGCCTATATATACCCTCTGTGTCCATGTATTGTTTGTAATGGATTGATAAAGCTCCTGGAGAGCGAAACGTTGCCACAATAAAATGTCACATTAGTTGCACTTGTGTCCTTTTACTTTACATACTCCCGTACTTGTAAGGGCTGGCTTGGGAGGGGTTACTGGCTTGAAGACAGGAACAGGAACTGACTTGGATTATCTTGGATTGCATGGATGTCCGTTTCAGCAACTCGGAGACACAACACCCACAAGCACGAACGCACTTGCAGACGTCACAGGAGAGAGCCAGCTGCGTGAGGCAGCTGGGTGAGAAGCTGGTGTCGGTGAGGGAGAGGGAAGCTGCCATTACTGGCCCCCAAGCGGGCGTCACCATCACTCACGAATATCGCTCAGAAAATC
>NC_091356.1:23091310-23131310 GCF_038502225.1 Cherax quadricarinatus | reverse complement strand
AAGAAAGCGACAGAGACGATCTTCCAACAAGGGCCCACAAGGGAGAGCTAGGCACGTCTTGTTCGAAGAACGTCCAACAGGCAAGAGATGGCGAGTCAAAGCAAGATAGTCTCACCCAGGTGAGGTGTGATCACCCCCCCAATCACGTGACTCAGTGGGCTGCTGCTGCCCAGCAACACAGAGAAGCCGGCAGCATAACGAGCACAACGATTGTTAGACAATGTTGTTAGCTATTTAACACTCCAACTATGAGCACATATTCCCAAAGCAGCCCGTCCACACGCAGCTGGGAAACTTACAGACCTCTTTAGAAAAAACGATGGTTCCACTATCCTAAATGCTCCACCAACTATCAAAGCATGGCACAGCTTCCTTTGGCAATGTCTGCAAAGCTGTGCCAGAAGGAAGGGAGGAAGCAGCTAGCCTCAACGATCATTAAATCCTTAAGAGATTTTCCCAGAGCTGTTAACCTTATTCAGTTTCTCCATCAATGCAAAAATGGGAGAGGCAGAACCCTTTCTCATTCCACTGACAGTGAAAAAAATCGGAGTCCAGGCGAGTAAGAAAACTGAAGAGGGCAATACAGTGGGGGCAATCAGGATTAACACCAGTGAAGATACAGTTGCCCCCAGGGATGCTGACACTGCTGAAGTACTTCTAGAGAAAAGCATCCTGCCAGGAAAACCAGGGGCATCAACAGTTCCAACACCTCTGTCCCCACAGTGGAACCACTGTGCAAGACTCAGACACTTACAAAGCAATAAGTTCCCATCTGGCTTTGCTAGGGGCTATATTAGAAATGGTTACTCCAGTTAAAAATAACAAAAAGGCACAATACCGTGACTGGAACGATACACAAATAACCCGCACATAGAAGAGAGGAGCTTACGACGACGTTTCGGTCCGACTTGGACCATTTACAGAGTCACAGTTATCAGGGAAATTGTAGACACTGCTTTTGGAGATCACAAGGCTCGTCAACAACTCCTTGGCTGGTCTTATTAAATATTTCTTTTTATGGTGCATCGCTTTGTGCCCTTAAAAAGAAGGATGGAGGAATTAGGCCAGCTGCCGTGGGTAACACTTTTTGCCGCCTCGTTTCCAAAGCCGCTGTCCGAAGTATACGCACAAAGGCGGCCATGATGCTTCAACCAAACCAGCTTGGCTTTGGGGTCCTTCAGGGAAGTGAAGGGTATATATCAACAACCTGCCTGAGGACAAAGCAGCGGTAAAATTAGAATTCAAAAATGCATTTGATCTCCTGAAAAGAGACGTGGTATTAGGAGCTGTACAAGAACATTTCCCTGGCCTCTTCCCTTTTGTTTCAGCTGGATACAGCAAGGAATCGATGCTCCAGTTTGGAGAGCATAAAATCACATCATCAAAGGGTGTCCAGCAAGGGGATCCTCTCGTAGGGAAATCACAGTCAAACTGGCCAGTGAGCTAAACATCTAGTTCCTGGATGATGGCACACTGGCAGGTACAAAGGAATCACTTCTAGATGATCTTCCCAGGTGATGACATGGAGACAGGAAATGTGTCTCATCTTGAATCCATCCAAATGTGAAATCATCTCAGTCAATCAACAAGTGTTAGATGCAGTGAGATCAAAACTACCAGGAGCATCAGTCCTTACCCCCATAAATAGCATCTTGTTTGGAAATGATGCCATTGATTCAATTTTCAGGAAGAAACTGGAAGAGTTGAAGAGGACTGAACAACGAATAGTCAATCTTGACACCCACGATGCCTTGTACCTTCTCACAAAGTGCTTGAGTCTGCCCAGGTTAACACATTTCCTAAGATGTGCACCTTCATACGATGACCCTATAGTAGACGAATGCAACAGTATCCTAAGGCATATTTTAAGAATGTACTCAACCTTACTCTGGAAGATGGGCAGTGGGACCAAGTTACACTTACAGTCAGACTAGAAGGTATTGGTGTCCGCAAGTCATCACAGATTGGCTATCTGCTTTCGTGCCCTAATGTGTTGCATCCAGAGGACTTGTAGCAGCACTTCTCCCTGAACATCATAGAAACAAGATTGGAGTCCATGACCAAAAATTCATTGACGGAGCCACGATCTTCAATACTCTAATGGGATCCGAAACTCGACATGCCCCCTTCCCCAAGAACTACAAGCAGTAACACTGGAATTGTCGAGTAATGGAGAATATAGCCTCAACAGTGCTCCAGAGTCTTTCAGGGAAAGATAGAGCCTGCATCCTAGCAGTGAGAGCTCTCATGCAGGGGATTTTCTGTTGGCTGTTCCAATCTCCAGCCTTGGCACACTCCGCGACCCTCAGATCAGCTGGATTGGTGTTGCCCTTCGACTTGATGCTCCTGTTCTCGCTGAACACATGTGTATTTGCGGCAGTGAAGTGGCAGACCGATTCGGGTACCATGGTCTTGTGTGCTGTAGATCCAAGGGAAAGATTGCAAGGCATGAAGAAGTTAATAACATCAAGAGGAGACTCACAACATCCGTATGCCCAGCAATAAGGGAACCACCCCAACTATACAAATCTGAAGGCATTCAAAAGTGTCCAGATAGTATCACCTTTAAAACTTGGACAGACAGCAAGCAGGTGGTGTGGGACTACACATGTGCATCTACCTTGGCTGATACCTGTCTCCAACACACCAGGGAGGAAGGAGGGGCAGCCACCAGCTTCAGGAAGTCCCAAAACTCTAGAAAATATGGAGAACTTGTCCATCGTTATATATTTGTTCCCATAAGCTTGGAGACTCTTGGCCCATGGGGAAAGAGTGCGTCTAACTTCCTTAAGGAGCTAGGCAATATATATATATATATATATATATATATATATATATATATATATATATATATATATATATATATATATATATATATATATATATATATATATATATATATATATATATATATATATATACACATGTATGTACATTCAACAAGTCGGTCGTCTTCCACCGAGGCAGGGTGACCCAAAAAGAAAGAAAATCCCCAAGAGGAAAATCATCATTCAACACTTTCACTTCACTCACACATAATCACTGTCTTTGCAGAGGTGCTCAGATACGACAGTTCAGAAGTCCCGCCAAACTGTCGATATCCCAGACCTCTCCTTTAAAGTGCAGGCAGGACTCAAGTCCGGCTAACCAGTTTCCCTAAATCCCTTCACTAAATATTACCCTGCTCTCACTCCAACAGCTCGTCAGTTCCCAAAAACCATTCGTCTGCATTCACTCCTAACACGCTCATACACACTTGCTGGAAGTCCAAGCCCCTAACCCACAAAGCCTCCCTTAACCCTCCTCCGACCTTTCCGAGGACGACCCCTACCCCTTCCTTCCCCTACAGATTTATACACACTCCAAGTCATTCTACTTTGAATCATTCTCTAAATGACCAAACCACCTCAACAACCCCTCTTCAGCCCTCTGACTAATACTTTTATTAACTCCACACCTTCTCCTAATTTCCACACTCCGAATTTTCTGCATAATATTTACACCACACATTGCCCTTAGACAGGACATCTCCACTGCCTCCAACCGCCTCCTCGCTGCAGCATTTACAACCCAAGCTTCACACCCATATAAGAGTGTTGGTATCACTATACTTTCATATATTCCCTTCTTTGCCTCCATAGATAACGTTTTTTGTCTCCACAGATACCTCAATGCACCACTCACCTTTTTTCCTTTATCAATTCTATGGTTAACCTCATCCTCATTCACTTCTTCTATACTCCCTCTCTCTAATATGATATCCAATTTTTCTTTATCTAAATCGTTTGATACTCTCGTCACCTTACTCTTTTCTATGATCACTTTCAACTTTCTACCTTCACACACTCTCCCAAACTCGTCTACTAACCAATGCAACTTTTCTTTAGAAACTCCCATAAGCACAGTATCATCAGCAAAAACTAACTGTGTCAACTCCCATTTTGTATATAATTCCCCATAATTTAATCCCACCCCTCTCCCGAACACCCTAGCATATACTTCTTTTACAACCCTGTCTATAAATATATTAAACAACCATGGTGACATTACACATCCTTGTCTAAGATCTACTTTTACCGGGAAGTAGTCTCCCTCTCTTCTACACACCCTAACCTGAACCTCACTATCCTCATAAAAAATCTTTACAGCATTTAGTAACTTACCACCTATTCAATATACTTGCAACATCTGCCACATTGCTCCTCTATCCACTCTATCATATGCCTTTTCTAAATCCATAAATGCAATGAAAACTTTCCCTACCTTTATCTAAATACTGTTCACATATATGCTTCAATATAAACACTTGATCTTCACATCCCCTACCCACTCTAAAGACTCCGTGCTCATCTGCAATCCTACTCTCTGTCGTACCTCTATTTCTTTCAATAATAACCCTACTGTACACTTTACCTGGTATATTTAGTAAACTTATTTCCCTATAATTTTCCCCATCTTTTGTCCCCCTTCCCTTTATATAAAGGGACTATACTTGCTCTCTGCCAATCCCTAGGTACCTTCCCCTCTTTCATACATTTATGAAACAAAAATGCCAACCACTCCCCCCCTGCTTTTAACACTTCTGTCATGATCTCGTCAGTTCCAGTTGCTTTACCCTTTTCATTCTACGTAATGCCTCAATCACCTGCCCCACACTCACATCCTTCTCTTCTTCACTCCTAAAAGATGTTATACCTCCCTGACCAGTGCATGAAATTACCGCCTCCCTTTCTTCATCGACATTTAAAAGTTCCTCAAAATATTCCCACCATCTACCCAATACCTCTAGCTCCCCATCTACAAATTCCCCTACTCTGTTTTTAACTGACAAATCCAGTCGTTAATGAAGAGGTCTGGGGGATTTGAACTCTAGACCTCAGCAATGAGAGGCGCGACTCTCACCGCTGTATTGTACATGGCTAACTAGTCACCCAATCAGCACAGGTGTGGTGCTTGTAACAAGATGGAATCATCCAGAAATAGACTTCCAGGCTGATGCTTCGACTTTCTCCAGCGTCGCTGCAGGTCCACAACCCCAACACCACGGAGAACAGGGCATGCTGTTGGGGTTTATAGTAGGTTTATAGGTTTTACATTCTGTAAAAACCTACCATAAACTTATATCTCTTCAACTCCACATTACAGTAATCCACTTTTTTGCAATTTTGTATTATATTTAGATTTTTTATGCATAAGTTTTTCAAAAAATTACCCTCTAATTCAGTGGTTCCCAAACTTTTTCAGCTTGTTACCCAATTTAACATGCCACATAAAGCATGTTACCCCTTTCACAAAATGTTGTTATTATTGATATATATGGCTAAACGTGAACGTATACAGCCTCGCATACTCTGCTAATCCTAGCAAAACCATTGAAAACGTAAGAACCACACATACATTATATATAAAATTAATAATAGCTACAAATTCACAGTAACAGTGGGTAAATACTAACTATATACTGCACAGGGCAGTACACATACATACCAGCTTATGTCTACCTCGGCTGATGCTCACAGATAAACTGACAGTGTGAAATAGAGGCAGCCTCAGGAAGTGAGTGACGCGTACTGGACAGGTCGATCTGGGCTACTGAGTGACTTTTGTCCTGAAGCATACTTGTCAAAATACTTTTGGGTTTCCACACTCTTAGCTATATATTTCTTCTTTTCTAATACTGTATATTAGTTTTTGATGTTTATTGTTATTTGGTTTAACTTTATTACTTACTTATAATAGGTTTACTTTACAACTTTATATACTAAGACAAAGTTAACAATAATCCTCATACCGGGTACCGCATTGTTTTCTTGATTTTCAGAATTCATAACTTTTTTTGTGTCACCCCTCCATTACCCCCCAAAAATGGTTAAATTACCCCCAGGGGGTAATTTACCCCCAGTTTGGGAACCACTGCTCTAATTCCTTAATTACATTCAACAACACAAAATTTCTGGTAAACGCTATTAACACAACCCAAAATATCTACATATACATTATTTATAATATTCAACAACGGTGATTACAAAGTCTTCTACAATTAAATTAAATTATTAAAATTACTAATAAAAATCTGTATCTGAACGGGATGTAATAAGATGATATTCATTAGCATCCTGTCACTATCAACAGTGGTTCGTATGTTGCGTGCGGCCAGCAGTAACAGCCTGGTTGACCAGACCCTGATCCACCATGAGGCCTGGTCTCAGACCGAGCCGCGGGGGCGTTGACCCCCGAAACCCTCTCCAGGTAAACTCCAGATATGTTTAAATAACTACAGATGCTCCAGTAGAATGAAACTCACACAGAATCTTCCTTCCCTTCTATCGCTTAAATTACTGGTCATGATTATTTACTTCCAAAATCATTAGCCTTTTCACTCACAATTTATACACGTCACATTATTAGTCTGTTTATCACAGCACAACATGTAAAGAGTCGCATTCATGTATTTAAATATCGGACATAACTATTGTGATGGTCATTTTCACTATGTTATTTTGTGTGTGTTGTAGTGTGTGGAGTGTATGTGATGGCATGTGTGTTGGAGTGTGTGGAGTGTATGTGATGGAATGTGTGTTGGAGTGTGTGGAGTGTATGTGATGGCATGTGTGTTGGAGTGTGTGGAGTGTATGTGATGGCATGTGTGTTGGAGTGTGTGGAGTGTATGTGATGGCATGTGTGTTGGAGTGTGTGGAGTGTATGTGATGGAATGTGTGTTGGAGTGTATGTGATGGAATGTGTGGAGTGTGTATGTTGGAATGTGTGTTGGAGTGTATATGATGGAATGTGTGTTGGAGTGTGTGGAGTGTATGTGATGGAATGTGTGTTGGAGTGTATGTGATGGAATGTGTGTTGGAGTGTATGTGATGGAATATGTGTTGGAGTGTGTGGAGTGTATGTGATGGAATGTGTGTTGGAGTGTATATGATGGAATGTGTGCTGGAGTGTGTGGAGTGTATGTGATGGAATGTGTGTTTGAGTGTATGTGATGGAATGTGTGGAGTGTGTATGTTGGAATGTGTATTGGAGTGTATGTGATGGAATATGTGTTGGAGTGTGTGGAGTGTATGTGATGGCATGTGTGTTTGAGTGTATGTGATGGAATGTGTGGAGTGTGTATGTTGGAATGTGTGTTGGAGTGTATATGATGGAATGTGTGTTGGAGTGTGTGGAGTGTATGTGATGGCATGTGTGTTTGAGTGTATGTGATGGAATGTGTGGAGTGTGTGTGTTGGAATGTGTGTTGGAGTGTATGTGATGGAATGTGTGGAGTGTATGTGATGACATGTGTGTTGGAGTGTATGTGATGGAATGTGTGGAGTGTGTATGATGGTATGTGTGTTGGAGTATATGTGATGGAATGTGTGTTGTAGGGTGTGGGGTGTATGTAATGGAAAGTGTGTTGTAGGGTGTGGGGTGTATGTGATGGAATGTGTGTTGTAGGGTGTGGGGTGTATGTGATGGAAAGTGTAGTAGGGTGTGGGGTGTATGTGATGGAAAGTGTGTTGTAGGGTGTGGGGTGTATGTGATGGAAAGTGTGTTGTAGGGTGTGGAGTGTATGTGATGGCATGTGTGTTGGAGTGCACATTGAGGTGTGTGGAGTGCAAGGTGCGTTAAACGTTGGAGAGAGTGTGTGTGTGTGTGTGTGTTGGAGTGTGTTTTGAAGAGCGAAATTAGCCGTGTGTTAGAGTGCTTGTTGGAGTGTGTGCTGGAGTCTCTTGGAGTGTTCACTGGAGTGAATATTGGAATATGTGTTGGAGTGTGTGCTTGCTTACCTCAGAGGAACCACTCCAGAGATCGTTCACATATGAAAGATGGCGAAAGCAGTTGGAATTAATATTTTTTGCCAAACACTGAGGATTGACTGGGTATTCCCAGGCTAGATGTTACATTGTTAGAGTCTTAGCAGCGAAAGTTAGATCTTCTGCACTAACTTATTTCAGGTATCCCGTAACTCGATCGCTGGCGCACTCAGCTCACACACTGAGGTCCAGAGTTCGAATCTCCAGTACGGCTGGAAAACATTAGGGACGTGTTTCCATAAGACACCTGCTGTCCATATTCACCCATAAGTATAAAATAGTTACCTGGGAGTTAGTGGACTGGTGTGGGTCGCATCCTGGGACAAAACTGACCTAATTTGCAGGAAATGTTCAGCATAACAAGCGGCTTTGTATATAGTAGTATATCACTGATGTCAGCTATGGTCTGTATACCTTGTATATGTACTTGTATTAAATAAAGATATATTATATTATTCTTATTATATTATTGACGTCCTCAGTGAGAGCAAATTCAAGAGATCTCGATACACAATGTATTCTTGATAGAAAGTACATGGTTAAGTTGGGTGTTTGTATTTTCCATCAGGTTCTACAGCGCCTGGAGGCGGGTCGATCTAAAGAAGGGACAGATATGTCCGGTTCCTAGGATCAAGAGCTCTCACCGGCATCAAAGTTCGTCTCTCGTGGGAGGTGGATTAGCCGGAGTATTTTACAATTTGCTGTGCTAAGAAAACTGGAAACAATTAGTTCTTAAATTGTCCGAAGAAAGGTGAAAAACAAGAACAACAAACACGAGAAATATAACAACAACAACAACAAAACAATAACAATGACAAAAAGAAATTAAAGGAGATAAAAAAATGAAAAATAACTAAGAAAGAAACGTTTAGCCAACTAGTGACTTCTTCAGTCCAACACAGAGAAACGACGGTAGACGAATGTGAGGTAATCAGTCCCTCAGCAGCTTATATACTGCAGACAGATGAGGTGGAGCAGTGGTAGGCTGAGTCACCAGTGGAAAAATCCACTATTGGAAGTAGGTGACGCCTGCAGGTTAAGCAAGCTATGAGAAATATCCTGCATCAAGATGCCAACACGTTGCTGAGTTTTACATGGAACAACAAGCAAGTTGAACTGTGCAACACTTGTGTGTTGCACAGGTGTTGCACAGGTGTTGCACAGGTGTTGCACAGGTGTTGCACAGCTTCTCGGTTTTCTGAAGAATTTATTCAAAATAAGAAAGTGTGAGAAGAATGAATAACTTTCATGAATAATAAAAATGAGTAAGGTAAAGAAAGTGCAAGAAAAGAGAATGACAGAAAAGTAGGAATGAAAAGGAAGTAAGAGAGAGGGAAGATGAAGAGGACGATAACGCAGTGATGGTGTGTGTGTGTGTGTGTGTGTGTGTGTGTGTGTGTGTGTGTGTGTGTGTGTGTGTGTGTGTGTGTGTGTGTGTGTGTGTGTGTGTGTGTCTGTGTGTGTACTCACCTAATTGTACTCACCTAATTGTGGTTGCAGGGGTCGAGACTCAGCTCCTGGCCCCGCCTCTTCACTGATCGCTACTGGATCCTCTCTCTCTCTGCTTCCTGAGCTTTGTCATACCTCTTCTTAAAACTATGTATGGTTCCTGCCTCCACTACTTCACTTGCTAGGCTATTCCACTTGCTGACAACTCTATGACTGAAGAAATACTTCCTAACGTCCCTGTGACTCGTCTGAGTCTTCAGCTTCCAGTTGTGACCCCTTGTCCCTGTGTCCCCTCTCTGGAACATCCTATCTCTGTCCACCTTGTCTATTCCCCGCAGTATCTTGTATGTCGTTATCATGTCTCCCCTGACCCTTCTATCCTCCAGTGTCGTCAGTCCGATTTCCCTTAACCTTTCCTCGTACGTGTGTGTGTGTGTGTGTGTGTGTGTGTGTGTGTGTACTCACCTAGTTATACTCACCTAGTTGAGGTCGAGTCCGAGCTCCTGGCCCCGCCTCTTCACTGATCGCTACTAGGTCACTCTCCCTGAACCGTGAGCTTCATCATACCTCTGCTTAAAGCTATGTATGGATTCTGCCTCCACTACATCGCTTCCCAAACTATTCCACTTACTGACTACTCTGTGGCTGAAGAAATACTTCCTAACATCCCTGTGATTCATCTATGTCTTCAACTTCCACCTGTGTCCTCTTGTTACTGTGTCCAATCTCTGGAACATCCTGTCTTTGTCCACCTTGTCAATTCCTCTCAGTATTTTGTAAGTCGTTATCATGTCCCCCCTATCTCTCCTGTCCTCCAGTGTCGTCAGGTTGATTTTCCTTAACCTCTCCTCGTAGGACATGCCTCTTAGCTCTGGGACTAGTCTTGTTGCAAACCTTTGCACTTTCTCTAGTTTCTTTACGTGCTTGGCTAGGTGTGGGTTCCAAACTGGTGCCGCATACTCCAATATGGGCCTCACGTACACGGTGTACAGGGTCCTGAACGATTCTTTATTAAGATGTCGGAATGATGTTCTGAGGTTTGCTAGGCGCCCATATGCTGCAGCAGTTATTTGATTGATGTGTGCTTCAGGAGATGTGCCTGGTGTTATACTCACCCCAAGATCTTTTTCCTTGAATGAGGTTTGTAGTCTCTAGCCCCTTAGACTGTACTCCGTCTGGGGTCTTCTTTGCCCTTCCCCAATCTTCATGACTTTGCACTTGGTGGGGTTGAACTCTAGGAGCCAATTGCTGGACCAGGTCTGCAGCCTGTCCAGATCCCTTTGTAGTTCTGCCTGGTCTTCGATCGAATGAATTCTTCTCATCAACTTCACGTCATCTGCAAACAGGGACACTTCGGAGTCTATCCCTTCCGTCATGTCGTTCACAAATACCAGAAACAGCACTGGTCCTAGGACTGACCCCTGTGGGACCCCGCTGGTCACAGGTGCCCACTCTGACACCTCGCCACGTACCATGACTCGCTGCTGTCTTCCTGACAAGTATTCCCTGATCCATTGTTACCCCTGCTTGGTTGTGTGTGTGTGTGTGTGTGTGTGTGTGTGTGTGTGTGTGTGTGTGTGTGTGTGTGTGTGTGTGTGTGTGTGTGTGTGTGTGTGTGTGTGTGTGTCTGTCTGTCTGTCTGTCTCTGTCTCTCTCTCTCTGTAGGGGTGTGTGAGTGTATGCATGATTTTGGATGACTATGTGATTGTGTATGGGAGTGTATGAGAATGTGTACGACTCTGTGTCTGTGTGTATGAGAGAAAATGAATCATTAGAGTGTGTATAAGTATTTTTAAGTATATTTAAGGGAGTATGTGAGCGTGTTTATAACTGTGACTGTATGAGAGTGAATGGCAGCATGCATGAGAATGTGTATGACTGCATAAGAGCTTGTTTGAGTGAGTATGACAGAGTGTATGAAGTATGTATGAGAGTATGTTTAAACTGAGTGATGCTGGCAGGGGTATTCCCTGGAACAATATTCCTGAAATTTAATGTAATTTAATGTTTTCTTCCTGCACTGCGACCATTGGATAACTTGAGAATGCCCCTTTCTATCGGATTCAAACTTGAAACACTGTGCACCATTCCTAGAGGTCGGTCGCGTTGTTATTAGGCTGTTTAGGTGAGAATTTGCAAATCATTGAAGCAAAACTAGTAATATCGGTTTCTGAGTGATTTACTGAGAATTTATTTCTGATTGACTTCAAACATTGGAAGCTGGTGTATATTACTGAGTGACTTCAAATATTGGAAGCTGATGTATATTACTGAGTGACTTCAAACATTGGAAGCTGGTGTATATTACTGAGTGACTTCAAATATTGGAAGCTGATGTATATTACTGAGTGACTTCAAGCATTGGAAGCTGGTGTATATTACTGAGTGACTTCAAACATTGGAAGCTGATGTATATTAATGAGTGACTTCAAATATTGGAAGCTGGTGTATATTACTGAGTGACTTCAAACATTGGAAGCTGATGTATATTAATGAGTGACTTCAAATATTGGAAGCTGGTGTATATTACTGAGTGACTTCAAACATTAGAAGCTGGTGTATATTACTGAGTGACTTCAAACATTAGAAGCTGGTGTATATTACTGAGTGACTTCAAACATTAGAAGCTGATGTATATTACTGAGTGACTTCAAACATTAGAAGCTGATGTATATTACTGAGTGACTTCAAACATTAGAAGCTGATGTATATTACTGAGTGACTTCAAACATTAGAAGCTGATGTATATTACTGAGTGACTTCAAACATTAGAAGCTGGTGTATATTACTGAGTGACTTCAAACATTAGAAGCTGATGTATATTACTGAGTGACTTCAAACATTAGAAGCTGATGTATATTACTGAGTGACTTCAAACATTAGAAGCTGATATTACTGAGTGACTTCAAACATTAGAAGCTGATATTACTGTGACTTCAAACATTAGAAGCTGGTGATGTATATTACTGATTCAAACATTACTGATATTACTGAGTGACTTCAAACATTAGAAGCTGATGTATATTACTGAGTGACTTCAAACATTAGAAGCTGATGTATATTACTGAGTGACTTCAAACATTAGAAGCTGGTGTATATTACTGAGTGACTTCAAACATTAGAAGCTGATGTATATTACTGAGTGACTTCAAACATTAGAAGCTGGTGTATATTACTGAGTGACTTCAAACATTAGAAGAGCTGGTGTATATTACTGAGTGACTTCAAACATTAGAAGCTGGTGTATATTACTGAGTGACTTCAAACATTAGAAGCTGATGTATATTACTGAGTGACTTCAAACATTAGAAGCTGGTGTATATTACTGAGTGACTTCAAACATTAGAAGCTGATGTATATTACTGAGTGACTTCAAACGTTAGAAGCTGGTGTATATTACTGAGTGACTTCAAACATTAGAAGCTGATGTATATTACTGAGTGACTTCAAACATTAGAAGCTGGTGTATATTACTGAGTGACTTCAAACATTAGAAGCTGGTGTATATTACTGAGTGACTTCAAACATTAGAAGCTGGTGTATATTACTGAGTGACTTCAAACATTAGAAGCTGATGTATATTACTGAGTGACTTCAAACATTAGAAGCTGATGTATATTACTGAGTGACTTCAAACATTAGAAGCTGATGTATATTACTGAGTGACTTCAAACATTAGAAGCTGGTGTATATTACTGAGTGACTTCAAACATTAGAAGCTGATGTATATTACTGAGTGACTTCAAACATTAGAAGCTGATGTATATTACTGAGTGACTTCAAACATTAGAAGCTGGTGTATATTACTGAGTGACTTCAAACATTGGAAGCTGGTGTATATTACTGAGTGACTTCAAACATTAGAAGCTGATGTATATTACTGAGTGACTTCAAACATTAGAAGCTGATGTATATTACTGAGTGACTTCAAACATTAGAAGCTGATGTATATTACTGAGTGACTTCAAACATTAGAAGCTGGTGTATATTACTGAGTGACTTCAAACATTGGAAGCTGGTGTATATTACTGAGTGACTTCAAACATTAGAAGCTGATGTATATTACTGAGTGACTTCAAACATTAGAAGCTGGTGTATATTACTGAGTGACTTCAAACATTAGAAGCTGATGTATATTACTGAGTGACTTCAAACATTAGAAGCTGATGTATATTACTGAGTGACTTCAAACATTAGAAGCTGATGTATATTACTGAGTGACTTCAAACATTGGAAGCTGGTGTATATTACTGAGTGACTTCAAACATTAGAAGCTGATGTATATTACTGAGTGACTTCAAACATTAGAAGCTGATGTATATTACTGAGTGACTTCAAACATTAGAAGCTGATGTATATTACTGAGTGACTTCAAACATTAGAAGCTGATGTATATTACTGAGTGACTTCAAACATTAGAAGCTGGTGTATATTACTGAGTGACTTCAAACATTGGAAGCTGATGTACAGTGACTTCAAACATTGGAAGCTGGTGTATATTACTGAGTGACTTCAAACATTAGAAGCTGATGTATATTACTGAGTGACTTCAAACATTAGAAGCTGATGTATATTACTGAGTGACTTCAAATATTAGAAACTGGTGTATATTACTGAGTGACTTCAAACATTAGAAGCTGGTGTATATTACTGAGTGACTTCAAACATTGGAAGCTGGTGTATATTACTGAGTGACTTCAAACATTAGAAGCTGGTGTATATTACTGAGTGACTTCAAACATTGGAAGCTGGTGTATATTACTGAGTGACTTCAAACATTGGAAGCTGGTGTATATTACTGAGTGACTTCAAACATTGGAAGCTGGTGTATATTACTGAGTGACTTCAAACATTGGAAGCTGGTGTATATTACTGAGTGACTTCAAACATTAGAAGCTGGTGTATATTACTGAGTGACTTCAAACATTGGAAGCTGATGTATATTACTGAGTGACTTCAAACATTGGAAGCTGGTGTATATTACTGAGTGACTTCAAACATTGGAAGCTGGTGTATATTACTGAGTGACTTCAAACATTGGAAGCTGGTGTATATTACTGAGTGACTTCAAACATTGGAAGCTGGTGTATATTACTGAGTGACTTCAAACATTGGAAGCTGGTGTATATTACTGAGTGACTTCAAACATTGGAAGCTGGTGTATATTACTGAGTGTATATTACTGAGTGACTTCAAACATTGGAAGCTGGTGTATATTACTGAGTGACTTCAAACATTGGAAGCTGGTGTATATTACTGAGTGACTTCAAACATTGGAAGCTGGTGTATATTACTGAGTGACTTCAAACATTGGAAGCTGGTGTATATTACTGAGTGACTTCAAACATTGGAAGCTGGTGTATATTACTGAGTGACTTCAAACATTAGAAGCTGGTGTATATTACTGAGTGACTTCAAACATTAGAAGCTGATGTATATTACTGAGTGACTTCAAACATTAGAAACTGGTGTATATTACTGACTTCAAACATTGGAAACTGGTGTATATTACTGACTTCAAACATTGGAAGCTGGTGTATATTACTGACTTCAAACATTAGAAACTGGTGTATATTACTGACTTCAAACATTGGAAACTGGTGTATATTACTGACTTCAAACATTGGAAACTGGTGTATATTACTGACTTCAAACATTGGAAACTGGTGTATATTACTGACTTCAAACATTGGAAACTGGTGTATATTACTGACTTCAAACATTGGAAACTGGTGTATATTACTGACTTCAAACATTGGAAACTGGTGTATATTACTGAGTGACTTCAAACATTGGAAACTGGTGTATATTACTGACTTCAAACATTGGAAGCTGGTGTATATTACTGAGTGACTTCAAACATTGGAAACTGGTGTATATTACTGACTTCAAACATTGGAAACTGGTGTATATTACTGACTTCAAACATTGGAAACTGGTGTATATTACTGACTTCAAACATTGGAAACTGGTGTATATTACTGACTTCAAACATTGGAAACTGGTGTATATTACTGACTTCAAACATTGGAAACTGGTGTATATTACTGACTTCAAACATTGGAAACTGGTGTATATTACTGACTTCAAACATTGGAAACTGGTGTATATTACTGACTTCAAACATTGGAAACTGGTGTATATTACTGACTTCAAACATTGGAAGCTGGTGTATATTACTGACTTCAAACATTGGAAACTGGTGTATATTACTGACTTCAAACATTGGAAACTGGTGTATATTACTGACTTCAAACATTGGAAACTGGTGTATATTACTGACTTCAAACATTGGAAACTGGTGTATATTACTGACTTCAAACATTGGAAACTGGTGTATATTACTGACTTCAAACATTGGAAACTGGTGTATATTACTGACTTCAAACATTGGAAACTGGTGTATATTACTGACTTCAAACATTGGAAACTGGTGTATATTATCTAGCGGAAGCTTCGAATTATTGCTGAAATGTTTAACTATAAATTTAGCAATTTATTTAAAAAAAATATACACCTGAAAATTCCTTTTATAAACATTTTAAAAATGAATCATCATTTTAAAAAATGATGATTCTTCTAATAAAGAAGAAATTCGTATTGCTTCAGATCGTGCAGATGCGAATTTATTTTCCCATGCAGTAACATGGAAAACATTGTCTGGTCGTCTTCAAATTCCAGCGAACACTGGTGGGTATTGCTGGAAGCAACACTGGTGGGTATTGCTGGAAGCAACACTGGTGGGTATTGCTGGAAGCAACACTGGTGGGTATTGCTGGAAGCAACACTGGTGGGTATTGCTGGAAGCAACACTGGTGGGTATTGCTGGAAGCAACACTGGTGGGTATTGCTGGAAGCAACACTGGTGGGTATTGCTGGAAGCAACACTGGTGGGTATTGCTGGAAGCAACATTCATGTTGGTACTGGGTCTTGTGTTCCAGTTTTCAATATTTTGTATTGTGAAATAGATGGAGGATGTGTCTTCAGGTCATCTCCAAAGTTCTCAGTATGGAAGTTAGAGATATCTTGATCTTCCTTGTATCGTTGTTGTTGCTGTTGTTATTGCAGTTTTTTTTGTCGTTACTGTTGTTGTTAGTGTTTCTGTTGTTGTTGTTTTTCGATTTTTTTTATTCTTTGTATTTTGTTGTTTTCGTTTATTTATATATATATATATATATATATATATATATATATATATATATATATATATATATATATATATATATATATATATATATATATATATATATATATATATATATATATATATATATATATATATATATATATATATATATATCTCCATTTTGTGGCTGTTATTATTATTATTATTGTTATTCTTATCTTCTAGTTTAATATTATTGTTTCTATATTGTCATTGTTAGTATTATTGTATTTGTTTCTAAGTGTTTTATCCCTATAAATCTTTTTTTGTTGTTGTTGATTTTTTTTTGCTTTAAATATTGTTGGTATCATTGCTTTTATTTTTTTATATTAGTATTACCAATATTTTTTATGTTGGTAATATTGATTCTTACATTTATGTTGTATTGTTACTGTTGTTATTATTTATGTTAAGCTGAACCATTATCGTGAGCTACACAGATAGATTTTGAAAGGTTAGGCTTTGAAAAAGATACTACAAGGATCCCGAAGGCTCTAAGTCACTACAAGGATCCCGGAGGCTGTAAGTCACTACAAGGATCCCGGAGGCTGTAAGTCACTACAAGGATCCCGAAGGCTCTAAGTCACTACAAGGATCCCGGAGGCTCTAAGTCACTACAAGGATCCCGGAGGCTCTAAGTCACTACAAGGATCCCGGAGGCTGTAAGTCACTACAAGGATCCCGGAGGCTGTAAGTCACTACAAGGATCCCGAAGGCTTTAAGTCACTACAAGGATCCCGGAGGCTCTAAGTCACTGTAAGTCACTACAAGGATCCCGAAGGCTTTAAGTCACTACAAGGATCCCGGAGGCTCTAAGTCACTACAAGGATCCCGGAGGCTCTAAGTCACTACAAGGATCCCGGAGGCTCTAAGTCACTACAAGGATCCCGGAGGCTCTAAGTCACTACAAGGATCCCGGAGGCTCTAAGTCACTACAAGGATCCCGGAGGCTCTAAGTCACTACAAGGATCCCGAAGGCTCAAAGTCACTACAAGGATCCCGGAGGCTCAAAGTCACTACAAGGATCCCGGAGGCTCTAAGTCACTGTAGGCTCTAAGTCACTACAAGGATCCCGGAGGCTCTAAGTCACTACAAGGATCCCGGAGGCTCTAAGTCACTACAAGGATCTCGGAGGCTCTAAGTCACTACAAGGATCCCGGAGGCTCTAAGTCACTACAAGGATCCCGGAGGCTCTAAGTCACTACAAGGATCCCGAAGACTCAAAGTCACTACAAGGATCCCGGAGGCTCAAAGTCACTACAAGGATCCCGAAGGCTCTAAGTCACTACAAGGATCCCGAAAGCTCTAAGTCACTACAAGGATCCCGAAGGCTCTAAGTCACTTCGCCAGACTCTTTGGGGTCATCACAGGTAATTTACAACACCTATGTTACTAAATCTGTGAAACTGTATTTATGTGTACCTGTAACTGTGGTTATATTTACCCATATGTGTACCAAATGTGTACTATATGTGTACTATATGTGTACCAAACTTATGTGTATGTGTTCTTTTTCAATAAACCGGCCGTATCCCACCGAGGCAGGGTGACCCAAAAAGAAAAACAAAAGCTTAGCTTTTTTAAATTAAGTAATACAGCCTCTTCTCACTTAGCGACGAACCCATTTACCGACCATTCGGACTTACGACGGGTTCTCTGACCAGTATGAAAACCTAGATAATGTACATGTATATTAGAGCTGATTTCCTCTATTCTGTTTATTACAATGTACAGTACACTACTGTATAAACATTTAAAAACATACTAAAACTATTATTGATGCAAGGGTGACATTAAAGCAATATCAAAGATGGCTGACATAAACCCACTACCATTATAGTATGCTCCTCGTTTTGCGACGAATTCGCTTATCGACGCGGTATTAAAAACGTAACTCCGTCGTTAAGCGAGGAAAGACTGTATATACAGAAAGGGTTACTAGCCCCTTGCTCCCGGCATTTTAGTCGCCTCTTACGACACGCATGGCTTACGGAGGAAGAATTCTGTTCCTCTTCCACATGGAGATATTTCTGTGTACCTCTACGTAAACAGACACTTGCCACAGACAGGCTGATATTCACTCTGCCAAACTTTTTAGGTCGTCTCGATCTGACATTGACTTTGCTCCAGTTGGCCTGATAATGTATTTTGGCTCTGATAATGGATTCACATAACAGTTCAAAGCTTTTAGGAGACAAAAAAGTAATTTGCATACTATAAAAGATTATTTTCTTGGCTGTCTTGAGCATTTGGTTGAGAGGAATTGTCCTTGGATTGTCCTTGGACCGTCCATGGACCGTCCTTGGACCGTCCTTGGACCGTCTTTAGACTGTCCTGATTTATAAGTTTTGGTAGAATTACCATCTTTATGTTAGGTAAAATAACACATGGTCGACTAATGCCTCATTTTTATTGTAGCAACGTTTCGGTAATGGCTTGACAAAGCTCCTAGAGAGTGAAACGTTGCAACATGTGTCCTTTTACCTAACATATGTCCAACTTTGTTCTACTATACATCTGCTTGCTGGGGGACAATATAGGTTGTCATATTTACACGGGAGCTTTCTGTAAGTGTGTCAACATATTCTCCCGAAATCGTAATAACACGAATGGAAAATAAATCAGGGAACGGGTGGGAGTTGAACTCATGGCGAGGATTCACTTGCCATGGGTTCAAACCCCACCCATTCCCTGACTGGTCAACAAATACAATTATTTTTTTATTAACACATCAGCTGTTTCCCACCGATGCAGAGTGACCCGATAATAAAAGAAACACTTTCATCATCATTCAGTCCATCACTGTCTTGCCAGAGGCGCAGCTACCTAGAACAGGTCAAAAACTACAACATATCTCCACCCCACCTGTCATAAAACAACCTGACATAACTACCTCACAACCCAATGATGAGAATCATCCCTCTTAAGAAGAGGTTTGATGAAGCTCGTGGAGAAGTGAGAAAGAGTGCACCGGGTAGTGGCCAGCGGAAAGGCGGGGACAGGAGCTATCACTGTCTTGCTACTAGTGCCAGTAAAGTAAGAAATTGGATGATTATTTTCCTGGTAAATTAGTTTTTAGGTTAATTGACAAGCTTATCCTTATATATAGTTGACCTCGTCATTCCTTCCGTGTTATCTGTCCGTTTCCTCATGACCTTAAAACTGGGACTTTCTTCTCCATCTGTTCTCTGTACAATTTTAAAAGTTTTTTTGGTATCTTATCTTAATAGCATCAATGTACGTTATTACTTAAAATTACTTCCTTGTGGCTCCTCTGCCTGCTTTCCTTGGGACGATCTCTTCAGGCACATCACTCCTGGTATACCACAGTGAGTATACCTAGTGCTTCACACATCACTCCTGGTATACCACAGTGAGTATACCTAGTGCTTCACACATCACTCCTGGTATACCACAGTGAGTATACCTACTGCTTCACACATCACTCCTGGTATACCACAGTGAGTATACCTACTGCTTCACACATCACTCCTGGTATACCACAGTGAGTATACCTACTGCTTCACACATCACTCCTGGTATACCACAGTGAGTATACCTACTGCTTCACACATCACTCCTGGTATACCACAGTGAGTATACCTACTGCTTCACACATCACTCCTGGTATACCACAGTGAGTATACCTACTGCTTCACACATCACTCCTGGTATACCACAGTGAGTATACCTACTGCTTCACACATCACTCCTGGTATACCACAGCGAGTATACCTACTGCTTCACACATCACTCCTGGGATACCACAGTGAGTATACCTACTGCTTCACACACCACTCCTGGTATACCACAGTGAGTATACCTACTGCTTCACACATCACTCCTGGTATACCACAGAGAGCATACCTACTGCTTCACACATCACTCCTGGTATACCACAGTGAGTATACCTACTGCTTCACACATCACTCCTGGTATACCACAGTGAGTATACCTACTGCTTCACACATCACTCCTGGTATACCACAGTGAGTATACCTACTGCTTCACACATCACTCCTGGTATACCACAGCGAGTATACCTATTGCTTCACACATCACTCCTGGTATACCACAGTGAGTATACCTACTGCTTCACACATCACTCCTGGTATACCACAGCGAGTATACCTACTGCTTCACACATCATTCCTGGTATACCACAGTGAGTATACCTACTGCTTCACACATCACTCCTGGTATACCACAGTGAGTATACCTACTGCTTCACACATCACTCCTGGTATACCACAGTGAGTATACCTACTGCTTCACACATCACTCCTGGTATACCACAGTGAGTATACCTACTGCTTCACACATCACTCCTGGTATACCACAGCGAGTATACCTACTGCTTCACACATCACTCTTGGTATACCACAGTGAGTATACCTACTGCTTCACACATCACTCCTGGTATACCACAGTGAGTATACCTACTGCTTCACACATCACTCCTGGTATACCACAGAGAGTATACCTACTGCTTCACACATCACTCCTGGTATACCACAGTGAGTATACCTACTGCTTCACACATCACTCCTGGTATACCACAGTGAGTATACCTACTGCTTCACACATCACTCCTGGTATACCACAGTGAGTATACCTACTGCTTCACACATCACTCCTGGTATACCACAGCGAGTATACCTATTGCTTCACACATCACTCCTGGTATACCACAGTGAGTATACCTACTGCTTCACACATCACTCCTGGTATACCACAGTGAGTATACCTAGTGCTTCACACATCATTCCTGGTATACCACAGTGAGTATACCTAGTGCTTCACACATCACTCCTGGTATACCACAGTGAGTATAACTACTGCTTCACACATCACTCCTGGTATACCACAGTGAGTATACCTAGTGCTTCACACATCACTCCTTGTATACCACAGTGAGTATACCTAGTGCTTCACACATCACTTCTGGTATACCACAGTGAGTATACCTAGTGCTTCACACATCACTCCTGGTATACCACAGTGAGTATACCTAGTGCTTAACACATCACTCCTGGTATACCACAGTGAGTATACCTACTGCTTCAAACATCACTCCTGGTATACCACAGTGAGTATACCTAGTGCTTAACACATCACTCCTGGTATACCACAGCGAGTATACCTACTGCTTCACGCATCACTCCTGGTATACCACAGTGAGTATAACTACTGCTTCACACATCACTCCTGGTATACCACAGTGAGTATACCTACTGCTTCACACATCACTCCTGGTATACCACAGCGATTATACCTACTGCTTCACACATCACTCCTGGTATACCACAGTGAGTATACCTACTGCTTCACACATCACTCCTGGTATACCACAGTGAGTATACCTAGTGCTTCACACATCATTTCTGGTATTCCACAGTGAGTATACCTTTTGCTTCACACATCACTCCTGGTATACCACAGTGAGTATACCTAGTGCTTCACACATCACTCCTGGTATACCACGGTGAGTATACCTAGTGCTTCACACATCACTCCTGGTATACCACAGTTACTATACCTACTGCTTCACACATCACTCCTGGTATACCACAGTGAGTATACGTACTGCTTCACACATCACTCCTGGTATACCACAGTGAGTATACCTACTGCTTCACACATCACTCCTGGTATACCACAGTGAGTATACCTACTGCTTCACACATCACTCCTGGTATACCACAGCGATTATACCTACTGTTTCACACATCACTCCTGGTATACCACAGTGAGTATACCTACTGCTTCACACATCACTCCTGGTATACCACAATGAGTATACCTAGTGCTTCACACATCATTTCTGGTATTCCACAGTGAGTATACCTACTGCTTCACACATCACTCCTGGTATACCACAGTGAGTATACCTAGTGCTTCACACGTCACTCCTGGTATACCACGGTGAGTATACCTAGTGCTTCACACATCACTCCTGGTATACCACAGTTACTATACCTACTGCTTCACACATCACTCCTGGTATACCACAGTGAGTATACGTACTGCTTCACACATCACTCCTGGTATACCACAGTGAGTATACCTACTGCTTCACACATCACTCCTGGTATACCACAGTGGGTATACCTACTGCTTCACTCATCATTCCTGGTATACCACAGTAAGTATACCTACTTCTACTCATATCACTCCTGGTATACCACAGTGAGTATACCTACTGCTTCACACATCACTCCTGGTATACCACAGTGAGTATACCTGCTGCTTCACACATCACTCCTGGTATACCACAGTGAGTATACCTAGTGCTTCACACATCACTCCTGGTATACCACAGTGAGTATACCTACTGCTTCACACATCATTCCTGGTATACCACAGTGAATATGCCTAGTGCTTCACACATCACTCCTGGTATACCACAGTGAGTATACCTAGTGCTTCACACATCACTCCTGGTATACCACAGCGAGTATACCTACTGCTTCACACATCACTCCTGGTATACCACAATGAGTGTACCTCGTGCTTCACACATCACTCCTGGTATACCACAGTTAGTATACCTAATACTTCACACATCACTCCTGGTATATCACACTGAGTATACCTACTGCTTCTCACATCACTCCTGGTATACCACAGCGAGTATATCTACTGCTTCACACATCACTCCTGGTATACCACAGTGAGTATACCTACTGCTTCACACATCACTCCTGGTATACCGCAGCGAGTATACCTACTGCTTCACACATCACTCCTGGTATACCACAATGAGTATACCTACTGCTTCACACATCACTCCTGGTATACCACAGTGAGTATACCTAGTGCTTCACACATCACTCCTGGTATACCACAGTGAGTATACCTTCTGCTTCACTTCTTTCCCTTAAAACTGAATATCACGTTGGTTTAACTGTTATTACTTAATATCTCGAGAACCATCCACTTACAGTGTCAAAAAATAGCCCTGAAACACCTGCTATTGGATAAATCATTTAATATTAACTGTTTACTACTAGACAACACTTGTGTTTTTCACGATATGCCACAGTGTTGCCCATTAGGCGAAAACTGGGTTGTGTATAAGGAACACCACCTGTCAGACAATCACCCTGAAGCATTAGTTATGCCATGGAGAGTCATCTTTCTCATAGTCAGCACTGCCCTAGGCCTGCTTGCCTACAATAGGCTGTTCTATTCACAGGGAACACAGTACTGCAGGGTGACCAATAGCATTATGCTAGAAAATCGCAGAGGAATTTCTAGTATATCGCAGGATGAGCAGAAACATTGACTAGCAACACAAATCTCATATTACCCAAGACACACTGAGATCACACCACCTGACTTTACATAACGAAAGTTAACGTTTTTAATGGTATCACCTCTATAACTGCTACCAATACTTAGGCAACTTTTCTCTTTGTTTATCAGTTAATTAACAAGAAATCAAAAGTTGTAATAATTTAGTGGGCAGGTTAATTAATAGTGTCACATGTTCTCTATGCACTCCCAAAGTATAATCTGAGTCAATAGATGCAAGCTTGTCTTATTACCTGCGAGTGAGGTTTGCCACTGGAGAAAATTTGGGCTGTGGTGGACAGTATTGAGACAGCTTCTAAAAAGTATATCTAAAGTCTGAATATCCCTGCCGTAGCAGGTATATTTGCCCATGCAAGGGGCTTTCACACACCGACCACTGCAGTTGACCTCTCTGTCCATGCTCAACTGGTCCCTCTCAAACAGATTTATGAGTGAGGATGGATTCATTCTCACTCATAAATCTGCCCCACGTCTTTTTTTTAAAGTTGCCAAAAATATATCTTTAAATCCACCCTCATCTTATGTTATACTCAGTGATCCAATCATCAACGTCTGGTTCCAGTACCTGCCTACCCAGGCAACCACTCCTTCTAAATATAGATTTTTTATGTGTCTCATATCGGGGATTATTTTTCCACCTACTGTTCCTATAGAGCTGTAATAACAATAGGTTTTGCTGATGAGTGATTACGAATCAGGTGTCTGGGGGCGGAATGAAGCCTTTGTTGCCTCCAAGCATTGTCACTGTCGTAGGCATCCCGTATAAATCTATAAACAAATGCTGCTACTACTCTCGCTACATCCATAAATACTGCCTCCCTTTCCCCTTTACTCCCCTTTCTCTCTTGTGCTACTAAACTATTCTCCCTACTTTCTACTACTACTATTAATTCTACTTCCACTACCAGCCAAACTTCTACCACTACTTCTTAATCTACCTTTCTTGTTCCTGTCCTTGTCCCCTTCTCTTATATATACTGGCTCCGTCTCTCTCGACTAAGTGTGACTTTGTAAATGGTCCAGTTGGACCGAAACGTCGTAAGCTTATTTCTCCAATGTGCGGGTTATTTGTGTATACTTTCATTGCACATTTTGTAGAAATTATATCAGAGGCCCGTGATATAACCAAAATATCAATATAATTTGCGAGTTTGATTCGTAACTACTTTGAATATGATAAATTATGCTTCTGGTTTCAAACTTATCTTTGCGCTAGGTTCCGTGATATTATTTATGTGGACAGCTCAGGGATTAATGTCCCTGGACTCCCCAGTCTCAGCTTCAGTACAGCAAGACATGATCACGAATTTGCAGAGATTTTTTTTCATATTCCGTTAAATATATGTCAGAAAACAGACCATTTCTTTAACGTTAATCTGCTGGAACATGTGTGTTAATAAACAGTCTATATGTCACTGTCTGTTTGATAGTTAACAGTATCTATGCCAGTGTCTCTTTGATAGTTAACAGTCTCTATGTCACTGTCTCTTTGATAGTTAACAGTTTCTATGTCACTGTCTCTTTGATAGTTAACAGTCTCTATGTCACTGTGTCTTTGATAGTTAACAGTCTCTATGTCACTGTCTCTTTGATAGTTAACAGTCTCTATGTCACTGTCTCTTTGATAGTCAACAGTCTCTATGTCACTGTCTCTTTGATAGTAAATAGTCTCTATGTCACTGTGTCTTTGATAGTTAACAGTCTCTATGTCACTGTCTCTTTGATAGTCAACAGTCTCTATGTCACTGTGTCTTTGATAGTAAACAGTCTCTATGTCACTGTGTCTTTGATAGTTAACAGTCTCTATGTCACTGTCTCTTTGATAGTTAACAGTCTCTATGTCACTGTGTCTTTGATAGTCAACAGTCTCTATGTCACTGTCTCTGTGATAATTATCAATCATAATGTCACTATCACGTGATAGAACAGTCTTTGTATAATTAACAATTTGATAGTGGATAAATTAGACACATGTGCAACACTTACTACCACACGGTGGCTTCATCAGTCCTGTACAAGGAAGAATAGTAAAGATCAGAAGAATTTTGAGGCAATCAGTCCTTCAGTCTGGAGTCGATGTAACATGTCCCTGAATCTTGAAAAGAATATAGCAAAAGCACGAAGAAGTGGCTTATATACAGCAGACAGGTGAGGTAAAGCAGTCGTAGGCGATATCACAGTGGACAACTCTACAGGTGGAAGTAGGTCGCAGTAGCATCTTGGGATCTTCATATAGGGAATTCTTCACTTGCTTGACCTACTTTCCCCTCTGGATTTGTCCAGAGTGATGTCGCCTACGGTTGAATTTTAAAGGAGAGGTTTGGGATAGTGGCTGTTTGGAGTATCATCTAAACTGTGGTATCTGAGCGCCTCTGCAAAGACAGTGATCATGTGTCACTCTGCCTCGGTGGGAAACGGCTGACGTGTTGCAATTATATAAATAAATATATATATATAAATATATATATATATATATATATATATATATATATATATATATATATATATATATATATATATATATATATATATATATAATATATATAAATATATATATATATATATATTTATATATATATATGTATAAATATATATATATATATATATATATATATATATATATATATATATATATATATATATATATATATATATATATATATATATATATATATATATGCAATAAGATCACAGTAAACAGGTGATTTCAGAATATGTAAAACAACCACTCTGAAAGAATAGAGAAATTCCAAGTGGTTGTTTTGCATATATATATATATATATATATATATATATATATATATATATATATATATATATATATATATATTATTGTAACTACGAACGAGTGTTATTTAATCAATAACAACACTGCGACTATCCAGGGGATCGAACCCGTGTTGTTTTAGCCCGCCTCATGGTGAGCGAAAATTCACGATGTTCTAACCCACTGGACCATGCAATCCTACAAAGATCATGCACCCAGCAGAGCTAGATGTTGTACCGTGATCCGAGGACATACAGTGGTATGGTTGCCTCAGAGATAATTTCATTCTACTACCTGTTTGGTGTACTAATCTCCACAAGCGGTATATAGTATTGTAAATACGAACAAGTGGTATTTAATCAATAACAACACTGCGACTAGCCGGGGGATCGAACCCGTGTTGTTTTAGCCTGCCTCATGGTGAGTGAAAATTAACGACGCTCTAACCCACTGGGCACCCACTGAGGCACTCACACCATTGTATGTCCTCGGATCACCGTACAGCACCTAGCTCTGTAGGGTGCATGATCTTTGTAGGATCGTATGATCCAATAGGTTAGAGTGTTTGAATTTTCGTTCACCATGAGGCGGGCTAAAACAATACGGGTTCGATCCCCAGGCTAGTCGCAGTGTTGTTATTGATATATATATATATATATATATATATATATATATATATATATATATATATATATATATATATATATATATATATATATATATATATTTGACCATAGGGAAGTGGAAAAGAATCTTTCCTCCGTAAGGCATGCGTGTTGTATGAGGCGAGTAAAATGCCGGGAGCAGTGGGCTAGTAACCCCTTCTCCTGTATACATTTACTAAAAAAAGATATGCTTGACTTTGCATGGATGTAGTGCAGATGATAAGAGATGGTTGACGTTATGAATGAAAAGACGTTGGATGTCCTGGCCCTAAGCAAAGTAAAGCTGAAGTCGGGTAGGCGAGTCTCAGTCGGGAGAAATAAATGGGATTCAGTCAGGATTATCTGAGAGAGTTAGAGGTAAGGAAGGGGTAGCAATAATGTTGAAGAATTAGTTATGGAAGGAGAAGAGGGAATATAAATGTGTAAATTCAAGGATTATGTGGATGAAAATATGGGTCGGATGTTGTGAAGGCTTACTCAGCCCTTTAACAACTTCAGATAGTATTACCAAGGCTGGCTCCTCCTCAGGAAAATTAATGAATAGAAAAAGAAATAATAACAGACAATGATAAACACTTTATTATTTAAAAATGGAAAATATAAAACAATAAAACATGAATGTGTATCCTAATTGAAAGAAAAATGAAAAATAAAATGAAAAAATGACATTCAACGCTAATATATATACAGTGATACTGGGGTGTCTGGTGGAGGTTGACACTGTTTTGTAGTAATTGTAGCCGTTGCTGATGATGTGGGGGGGGGGGGGGTCACAGGTGTTGGTGACAACCCAACGGCTAGGTCTTCACAGAGTCTATAGCCTTCAATAGTCAGTCCAGATGACAGGAAAGCAGATTCTTTACCACTACCAAGATGAGGGGTTACGGTCTGCTTTTGCCTACAGGTAATCAGGTAGGTAGATTAAAAAGTGACGTCTCGGGACGTTAGTCAGTCTCCTTCAATACTTCTCGTTGGTTGGCAGGTGACCCTCTCTGTCATTCCTAGCTGGAAAGAGAGACAGGTTACCCACTGCTTAAGAAATCACTCTCCAAGATATGTGTAAGGCATTTAAAAGAATGGTGAGGATTTAAAGACAAGATTTTTAATCATGAGAGTCAAGGCAGGATGAACTAAGTCTCAAGATTAGACAAAAGTGAAGCTTTTAACTAAGCTATCAAATAAAACAGGAGCAGAGGCATTTTACTTACAGTTGTGCTGGGAGTTGTGAGTCGAGTAATTACTGTTCGGCCGGAGCCCCACACGTCACCTTTCGGGGGGGAAGAAGGGGGGGAAAGGGATAGCGGGAGCTAGACTGACCCTACCTAAACAAGCAGCCGGCAATCAAACTATCGTTACCATATACTCGCTCGCTACTCCTATCTGTTGAACTTTTCCCTCACAGATGTGAAAACTGGGTCATAATAAGCGTGTATGCACCTGGAGAAGAGAGGAGGGTAGAGGAGAGAGAGGGATTTTGGAAGATGTTAAGGGAAAGTATAGGAGCCTTTGAACCAAGTGAGAGAGTAATTGTGGTAGGGGACCTAAGGGACCTAGGAGAAACATTTAGAGAGGGTGTGGCAGGTAAGTTTGGGGTGCCAGGCGTAAATGATAATGGGAGCCCTTTGATTGAACTTTGTATAGAAAGGGGTTTAGTTATAGGTAATACATATTTTAAGAAAAAGAGGATAAATAAGTATACAAGATATAATGTAGGGCGAAATGACAGTAGTTTGTTGCATTATGTATTGGTAAATAAAAGACTGTTGAGTAGACTTCAGGCTGTACATGTTTATAGCGGGGCCACAGATATATCAGATCACTTTTTAGTTGTAGCTACAGATAAGAGAGAGGTGAAGGTTTATTAAATAAAGAAGGAGGCAGTTAAGGTAAGATATAAACGACTGTTGGAGGATAGATGGGCTAGTGAGAGTATAGGCAGTGGGGTCGAAGATGTATGGGGTAGGTTTAAGAATGTAGTGTTAGAGTGTTCAGCAGAAGTTTGTGGATACAGGAAAGTGGGTCCGGGAGGGAAGAAGAGCGTTTGTTGGAATGATGAGAGCAGTTAGAGGAAGGGAAGAAGAGCGATTGGTGGAATGATGATGTAAAGAGAGCAGTAAGGGGAAAGAAGAGCGATTGGTGGAATGATGATGTAAAGAGAGCAGTAAGGGGAAAGAAGAGCGATTGGTGGAATGATGATGTAAAGAGAGCAGTAAGGGAGAAAAAGTTGGCATATGAGAGGTTTTTACAAAGTAGAAGTGATGCAAGGAGGGAAGAGTATATGGAGAGAAAAAGAGAGGTTAAGAGAGTGGTGAATTAATGTAAAATGAGAGCAAATGAAAGAGTGTGTGTGAGATGTTATCAACAAATTTTGTTGAAAATAAGAAAAATTTTGAAGTGAGATTAATAAGTTGAGGAAGCCTAGGGAACAAATGGATTTGACAGTTAAAAATAGGAGAGGAGAGTTATTAAATGGAGAGTTAGAGGTATCGGGAAGATGGAGGGAATATTTTGAGGAATTGTTAAATGTTGATGAAGATAGGGAAGGAGGAATAACATCTTGTAGGAGTGAGGAAGAGACAGTTGTGAGTGTGGGAAAAGTTCGTGAGGCAGTGGGTAGAATGAATAGCAGCTGGGATTGATGGGATAAAGATAGAAATGTTAAAAGTAGGTGGGGATATAGATTTGGAGTGGTTGGTGCAATTATTTAATAAATGTATGGAAGAGGGTAAGGTACCTAGGGATTGGCAGAGAGCATGCATAGTTCCTTTGTATAAAGGCAAAGGGGACAAAAAGAGAGTGAAAAAATTATAAGGGGAGTAAGTCTGTTGAGTATACCAGGTAAAGTGTATGGTAGAGTTATTATTGAAAGAATTAAGAGTAATCCTGAGAGTAGGATAGCAGATGAACAAGGAGGCTTCAGGAAAGGTAGAGGGTGTGTAGACCAAGTGTTTACAGTGAAACATATAGGTGAACATTATTTAGATAAGGCTAACGAGGTTTTTGTGGCATTTATGGATTTGGAAAAGGCGTATGACATGGTGGATAAGGTGGGGGGCAATGTGGCAGATGTTGCAGATGTATTGTGTAGGCGGTAGGTTACTGAAAGCAGTGAAGAGTTTTTGCGAGGATAGTGAGGCTCAGCTTAGAGTATGTAGGAGAGAGGGAGATTATTTCCTAGTAAAAGTAGACCTTAGACAAGGATGTGCGATGTCTCAGTGGTTAATATATTTATAAATGGAGTTGTAAGAGAAGTAAATGCGAGGGTCTTGGCAAGAGGTGTGGAGTTAAAAGATAAAGAATCAAACACAAAGTGGGAGTTGTCACAGTTGCTGTTTGCTGATGACACTGTGCTTTTGGGAGAGGGACTGATTACCCTCATCTTTAGTATATAGTTCTACTCTCTTCCAATTATGTCCTTGACACTGTATGGGTAAAGCCACTGGGTGGCGAAATGTCTACAATAAACACACCCAGATGTACGTGTGTCTAATTCTTCACCTTGTCGGTAATGTATAATAAACATGTACAGGGTGCTTGGCTGGAAGGCAGTACCCGCATATATAGGCAATACAGAAATGTCTTAGAGCAGAACAACGCTGCATTAAGACATGGCAAGGTTCTTTTTAGAGCTTCATCCAATCATGATGACTTCACAAAGCTCTACGGAGAGGAAATCGCTTACGTTATTAAAGCTCTGCGAGACTTTAAATATCTCTATCACAGCTGAGCTGGTCCGTCTCATTGGCTCTACGTCAACCTCTAATAACCTCAAACTAATTTAATTGTTAAATATTTTCATAGCGATTTCTTATGCGTGTTTGATCACGTTTTAATGAGAAAACTTGGAAAGTCTGGTCCTCTGGGCAAGAGAAGAAAACTTATCATAGTGGCCGCAGGATGCTGCTATTACCACAGTGGTGGGCGTGTTAGTGCAAGTGTGTCTAGGTGGATGTGGAGGCGGGTGAGAAGAAGAAAGGTTGGATTAGAAGGTGGAAGAGACGGGTGTGTGTGTGTACTCACCTTGTGTCTTCCATTGCAGACACTGCAAGGCTCCAGGCGGACATCAACCAAATCTTTCAGTGGGCTGCAGAAAACAATATGAAGTTCAACGATGAGAAATTTCAATTACTCAGATATGGTAAACATGAGGAAATTAAATCTTCATCAGAGTACAAAATAAATTCTGGCCACAAAATAGAGCGAAACACCAACGTCAAAGACCTGGGAGTGATTATGTCGGAGGATCTCACCTTCAAGGACCATAACATTGTATCAATCGCATCTGCTAGAAAAATGACAGGATGGATAATGAGAACCTTCAAAACTAGGGAGGCCAAGCCCATGATGACACTCTTCAGGTCACTTGTTCTATCTAGGCTGGAATATTGCTGCACTCTAACAGCACCTTTCAAGGCAGGTGAAATTGCCGACCTAGAAAATGTACAGAGAACTTTCACGGCGCGCATAACGGAGATAAAACACCTCAATTATTGGGAGCGCTTGAGGTTCCTAAACCTGTATTCCCTGGAACGCAGGAGGGAGAGATACATGATTATATACACCTGGAAAATCCTAGAGGGACTAGTACCGAACTTGCACACGAAAATCACTCACTACGAAAGCAAAAGACTTGGCAGACGATGCACCATCCCCCCAATGAAAAGCAGGGGTGTCACTAGCACGTTAAGAGACCATACAATAAGTGTCAGGGGCCCGAGACTGTTCAACTGCCTCCCAGCACACATAAGGGGGATTACCAACAGACCCCTGGCAGTCTTCAAGCTGGCACTGGACAAGCACCTAAAGTCAGTTCCTGATCAGCCGGGCTGTGGCTCGTACGTTGGTTTGCGTGCAGCCAGCAGCAACAGCCTGGTTGATCAGGCGCTGATCCACCAGGAGGCCTGGTCACAGACCGGGCCGCGGAGGCGTTGACCCCCGAAACTCTCTCCAGGTAAACTCCAGGTATATGTAGTTGCAAGGGGTCGACTCACAGCTCCTGGCCCCGACTCTTCTCTGGTCGCTACTAGGTCTATAATCTCCCAGCTGCAAGAGCCTTGCGGTACTTCTTCTTAATTCTGTGTGTAGCTTCTGCCTCTACCAATTCACTCTCCATATTCTTCCACTTCCTGACAACCCTAAGGCTGAAGAAATATTTCCTAACATTCCTATGACTTATGTAAGTTTTCAACAGCCAGTTACGCTCTTGTTCCTATATCTCATCTCAGTCTTTCTGTCCCTGTTCAACTTGTCAATCCCTCTCAGTATTCTGTACGTCGTTATCATATCACCCTATTTATCCTGTCCTCCAGTGTCGTCAGGTTGAGTTACCTTAATCTCTCCTCATAGGGCATAACCCTTAGATCCGGACTAGTCTTTTGTAAACCTTTTCTGATTCTCTAATTTCTTGACGTGTTTGGCCAAGTGTGAGTTCTGTACTGGTGCTGCATACTCTAATTTGGGCCTGACGTACACTGTGTACAGTCTTGTGAATGACTCTTTTTAGAGGTGGAAACGCTGTTCTCAGGTTTGCCAGGCGCACATATGCTGCAGCAGTTATTCGGCTGAAATGCGCCTCAGGAGAAGTGCTTGATGCTCAGCCCAAGAGCCTTTACCTTGAGCGAGGTCTTCATCCTTTGATCCTCTTGCCCCCTACTCCGTTTGCGATCTTCTTTTTCCTTCCCCAATCTTCATAACTTTGCACTTGATGGGGTTAAACTCCAGGAGCCATTTGTCGGATCTGGTTTGCAGTCTGTCCAGATCCCCTTGTAATCTTACCTGATCCTCGTCCGCTCGTATTCTCATTTTGTTTCACGTCGTTTGCGAACAGAGACACCTCTGAATCTATCTCTTCCGACATGTCATTTACATACACAAGAAACGAGGTGTCGAGTGGGGTTCCACTCGACACCTCGTTACATACCAACGCTCGTTGTTTCCTTCCTCTCAGGCATTACGTGATCCATTGCAGAGTTTTTCCTGCTGTTCCTGCCTGCTGCTGTAGTTTGTGTTGTACTGTGTCTATAGCCTTCTTACAGCCCAAGAAAATGCAGTCTACCCATTCTTTTCTTTCCTGTCTTAATTCTGTTACTTTGTCATAGAGCTCCAGTAGGATTGTGACTCAGGATTTTTTCCATCCCTGAAGCCGTGCTAGTTGTCATATATAAACTCATTCCTTTCTAGGTGTTCTACTATTCTTCTTCATGTCTTTATGTACTATATATGTGCATGTCTACTCACCTGTTTGTACTCATCTATTTGTGGTTGCAGGAGTCGAGTCGTAGTTCCTGGTTCCGACTCTTTGCTGGTCGTTACTAACTCCACTCTCTTCCCCATGTGCTTATCGAACCTTTTCTTTAAACTATGTATGGATCCTGCCTCCACTACATCACTTTCCAGATTGTTCCACATCCTGACAACTATGTGTGTGTGTGTGTGTGTACTCACCTAATTGTGGTTGCAGGGGTCGAGACTCAGCTCCTGGCCCCGCCTTTTCATTGAGTGCTACTAGGAGAGAGAGCATGGATAAGTGCATGGGTAAAAGGGAGAGAGAGAGTGAGAGCATGGGTAAGAGAAGGGAAGGATGAGAGCATGGGTAAGAGAGAGAGGGGGGAGGGTAAGAGCATGGATAAGAGAGAGGGAGAGTGAGAGCATGGGTAAGTGAGAGGGAGAGTGAGAGCATGGGCAAGAGAGAGGGAGGGTGAGAGCATAGGTAAAAGAGTGGGGGGTGAGAGCATGGGTAAGAGAGGAGGGTGAGAGTATGGGTAAGAGAGAGGGAGGGTGAGAGCAGAGGTAAGAGAGTGGGGGGATGAGAGCATGGGTAAGAGAGAGGGAGAGTGAGAGCATGGGTAAGAGAGGGTGACAGTTTGGGTTAGCGGTTGAGTGGGAGAGAGAGAAGCGATATGGCGAGTGGGAGAAGAGGGAGGTTGAGAGGGCGAATTATAGTGTTGTTATAGAGAGGGATGGTGGGTCTGTTAAAGTCTGAGTTAGAGTGTGTCTTCTAGAGTATGGGTTAGAAAGTGAGAGGGTGGATTAAAATGTGTACCATGGCTCACACTATCTGACTGTGAAGGTGTAAGGGGCCCTTAGACCCTCAAAGAGCATTTGAAAGGACCCCCTTGTTCTTATGAATAGAAAATTTAGAAAAATAAAGAAAGATAAGCAATTTTTTTTAACTTAAGCAAAACTCTCATAAAATATAAAACAAATAAATGTGAATTCAATAAACCAGTGAAGCATGGTTAATATATACATATATAAGAAAGATGGTCTTCCGATTTTGCCGATGTTATTGGCAAGACGCTGAGGAATCTCTGGGGTGGAACGAGAAGCTGGTTGTAGTTCTGTGGTCACTGGTGGTCGTTACAGCTGTGAAGTCCAGCCCCAGAGTGTACCAACGCCAGATACACAGCTGGCAGCGTAATTAATGGGTTTTGGCTTCCAGCCGTTGTGGGAAATTTGAGATCAGCCACAGGTGTATAGGGAAAATGCAGAGTTCCCTAAACGATGGATGTTAAAGAAATGGTTGATCAGTCCCAGGGGTATGAGAAACAACAAAGGTCTCAAAATAAGGACGTTGAAGAATCAGTTGATCAGCCCCAAAGGTGGAGGAACAGTAGAGTTCTCTAAAGGGACACTGAAGAAATCTTTGACCATGCCACAGTTAGAAGAGCAGCAGAGTTCTCTAAAGGAACACTGAAGAAATCTTTGACCATGCCACAGTTAGAAGAGCAGCAGAGTTCCCAAAATGAGAATCTATCACATTTCAGATCTATCCCTAGATGATACAGCTCACCTCGTCTCGCTTGTGTCAGGTGACCCGAACCGCACACCAAGGCCGGGAAGAAACAACAATCACAAGCCGAACAAGCAGTCACTCACATGACAGACCTCAACAAAATCTACCAAACAAGAGTTCAACTTTTGTCTGCATTAAATTAATTGAAAACCCAATATGATATAAGGAATAACCAAGAGTGGAATTCCATACTAACAAACTTGATGAGACTAGAATGTGAGGCTCATCCATTAGTAAGAGGCCCTTGTTAACTCCCACCGGGTGAAGAAAGGAACGGGGGGAGGAGGGGTTAAAAGTAACGATTTACACACCTAACTGTTATCTAGTGAACTTTTCCCTTACACTAATAAATTAGACACATGTGCAACACTTGCGTATCTTTACTGAGTAAACGTCTCGCCACACAGTGACTTCATCAGTCCTTTACAAAGAAGAATGATGACGATCAGAAGGACTCTGAGGTAATCAGTTTATTAATCTTGAAAAGATGGACTGATTATATCGACTCCAGGCTGAGGGACTGATTACCTCAAACTCCTTCTGATCTTCACCATTCTTCTTTGTATAAGACTGATGAAGCTGAAGCCACTATGTGGCGAAACGTTTCTTCAATATAGATCCCCAAGTGCTGTACATGTGACTAATTGATCAACTTGTCGGTTCTCGGAGTCATTTATCTACACTCAGAATAACTTATTTTCTTATAATTTTAATATCAGAGAGATACTAGTATACCTCTCTGGCAGCTGTACATGTACTCACCTAATTGTACTCACCTAATTGTGGTTGCAGGGGACGAGACTCAGCTCCTGGCCCCGCCTCTTCACTGATCGCTACTGGATCCTCTCTCTCTCTGCTTCCTGAGCTTTGTCATACCTCTTCTTAAAACTATGTATGGTTCCTGCCTCCACTACTTCACTTGCTAGGCTATTCCACTTGCTGACAACTCTATGACTGAAGAAATACTTCCTAACGTCCCTGTGACTCGTCTGAGTCTTCAGTTTCCAGTTGTGACCCCTTGTCCCTGTGTCCCCTCTCTGGAACATCCTATCTCTGTCCACCTTGTCTATTCCCCGCAGTATCTTGTATGTCGTTATCATGTCTCCCCTGACCCTTCTGTCCTCCAGTGTCGTCAGTCCGATTTCCCTTAACCTTTCCTCGTACGACATTCCCTTGAGCTCTGGGACTAGTCTTGTTGCATCCTTTGTACTTTCTCTAACTTCTTGACGTGCTTGACCAGGTGTGGGTTCCAGACTGGTGCTGCATACTCCAGTATGGGCCTAACATACACAGTGTACAGTGTCTTGAACGATTCCTTATTAAGGTATCGGAACGCTATTCTCAGGTTTGCCAGGCGCCCGTATGCTGCAGCAGTTATTTGGTTGATGTGTGCCTCCGGTGATGTGCTCGGTGTTATGGTCATCCCAAGGTCTTTCTCCCTGAGTGAGGTCTGTAGTCTTTGTCCACCTAGCCTATACTCTGTCTGCAGTCTTCTTTGCCCCTACCCAATCTTCATGACTTTGCATTTGGCTGGATTGAATTCGAGAAGCCAGTTACTGGACCACATGTCCAGCCTGTCCAGGTCTCTTTGCAGTCCTGCCTCATCCTCGTCCGATTTAATTCTTCTCATCAACTTCACATCATCTGCGAACAGGGACACTTCAGAGTCTATTCCTTCCATCATGTCGTTCACATATATCAAAAATAGCACTGGTCCTAGAACTGACCCCTGTGGGACCCCGCTCGTAACAGGCGCCCACTGTGATACCTCTTCACGTACCATGACTCGTTGCTGCCTCCCTGTCAGGTATTCCCTTATCCATTGCAGTGCCCTCCCTTTTACATGCGCCTGATCCTCCAGCTTCTGCACTAATCTCTTGTGGGGAACAGTGTCAAAGGCATTCCTGCAGTCTAGGAAAACGCAATCTACCCATCCCTCTCTCTCGTGTCTTACTTCTGTTACCTTGTCATAAAACTCCAGGAGGTTTGTGATACAGGATTTGCCTTCCATGAACCCATGCTGGTTTTCATTTATAATCTTGTTCCTTTCCAGGTGTTCGACCACTCTCCTCCTGATAATCTTCTCCATGACTTTGCACACAATACATGTCAGAGACACAGGTCTGTAGTTTAGTGCCTCGTTTCTGTTTCCTTTCTTAAATATGGGGACTACATTAGCTGTCTTCCATTTCTCAGGTAGTTGCCCAGTTTCAAGGGATGTGTTGAAGATTGTGGTTAGAGGCACGCACAGCATCTCTGCTCCTTCTCTAAGGACCCATGGGGAGACGTTGTCCGGTCCCATCGCCTTTGAGGTGTCAAGGTCACTTAAGAGCTTCTTCACCTCCTCCTCAGTTGTTCGTATGTCATCCAACACTTGTTGGTATATTCCCTCTTGATGTTCCCTTCTGTACTGTCTTCCCAGAGCCCTTCCTGTCTCTACTGTAAAAACTTCCTTAAATCCCCTGTTCAGCTCCTCACATACCTCCTGATCATTTCTTGTGAGTTCTCCACCTTCTGTCCTTAATCTGATCACCTGGTCTTTGACTGTTGTCTTCCTCCTGATGTGGCTATACAACAGTTTCGGGTTAGTCTTGATTCTCGATGCTATGTCATTTTCATACTGTCGCTGGGCCTCCCTCCTTACCTGTGCATACTCATTCCTGGCTCTGCGACTGATCTCCCTATTTTCGTGTGTTCTCTGCCTTCTGTACTTTTTCCATTATCTATTGCACTTTGTTTTTGCCTCCTTACACCGTCGGGTAAACCAGGGGCTCCTTCCGGTCTTCCCGTTGTTACTGTTGCCCTTGGGAATAAACTTTTCCACTGCCTCCTTGCATTTTGTTGTTACATATTCCATCATTTCATTTACTGGCTTTCCTGCCAGTTCTCTGTCCCACTGGACCTCCCGCAGGAAGTTCTTCAACCCTATTTAGTCCCCTCTTTTATAGTCAGGCTTTTCCCATTCAACTCCTGTTATTCTCTCCACTTGCAGCTCTACTGTGTATTCAAAGCACAGAACCATGTGGTCGCTAACTCCTAGGGGACTCTCATACTTGATGTCCTCAATGTCTGAGCTGCCCAGGGTGAACACAAGGTCCAATATTGCTGGTTCATCCTCCCCTCTCACTCTGGTAGTGTCCTTAACATGTTGGTGCATGAGGTTTTCCAGCACCACGTCCAACATCCTGGCTCTCCATGTTTCGGGACCCCCATGTGGCTCCAGGTTTTCCCAGTCGATCTCCCTGTGGTTGAAATCCCCCATAACCAGGAACTTTGCTCTGTTGGAATGAGCTCTTCTTGCCACCTCAGCAAGTGTGTCCACCATTGCTCTGTTGCTCTCTTTATATTCCTCTCTTGGCCTCCTGCAGTTCTGTGGTGGATTATACATCACTGCAATAACCACTTTGTGTTCCCCAGACTGAAGTGTACCTGCTGTGTAGTCTTTTTCTCCCGTCTCATCTATGCCTTCCATTTTCTCGAATTTCCATCCATTTTTTACGAGCAGAGCAACCCCACCTCCCCCCCTGCCCCTTCTATCTTTCCTCATGATCTGGTATCCTGGTGGGAAGATTGCATCTGTTATTGTCTCCGTGAGTTTTGTTTCTGTAACTGCTATGATGTCTGGGGACTTCTCATTGATTCTTTTTTGCCATTCCTCATGTTTATTCGTTAATCCATCTGCATTTGTGTACCAAATCTTCAACTTCTGTTCTAATACTGTAACTGTGGTAACAGAGGGATCGGTGTGTGATGGTTGGTTTGGATTGTTCAGTTGCCTTGGGGGTGTCGTGGCTGGAGTCCTTCTGCAGGTGTTTCTGGGGGGTGTGCTTGTCCTTCCATTTGATCCTGGGTTATTCTGCTCTCCTTTTTCATTTCCTCCCATTTCTCCTTTCGTTTTTGAACTCTCTCTTTCATCGTCTTCCTTTCGTCCTGTGTTCTGTCTCGATCGAGGTACACACTCCGGAACTCTTGCTTGCCTCTCAGCCGTGCTTTCTCCTGCAGGATCATGGTTCGGGTTGATTCTGCCTTGAAAGTTACTTTGAGAGGCCGATTCCTTTTCTTTGTGAACCACCCAATTCTCCGAAAATTTGCCACCTGGGTCATGTCCCCCTCGCTTATCACCTTCATGATATCTTCAATCGCTTTTTTCTCCTCCTGCTTTCTATCATCGTAAGTTTCCCCTTTAGCTTCGTCTAGCCCATAGACGAACACAGATCTCTCCCTTTCTACCTCCCACTGTGACTCCCATTGCATCCTCTGATGTGTTTTAGTTTCTTCCCGTGGAGTGTTCCTTCCTTCAGTCCCTTCTCTAGTTATGGCCCCTATGCTTCTTGGTTTGTCCTTCCTGCTCACCTGTTCCTGGCCCCCACAGGTATCTGGTAAGGTCCTCGCACATGTCCTAGTTCCTTCAATGTCTTCCAACCTCTCATTCTGTCCTAGTGTGCTCCCTGTCTTTGTTTTGGCCCCATGTGGGTTTGACAGGACCTCTGCATACAGTTTAGTTTCCATGCTTCCTTCAGACCTGTTGTCTGTGTTTGATGTAGCCATTGCCGATGCTACTTCTGTAATATCTTTGTCTCTGTGCTGTTTCAGATGTCTCAGCTCCTCTTCTAATCTCTCTATCTTGATTTCTGCTGCTGTGGCCTGTTGCTTCCATCTTCTGCATTCTGCTGCTAACCTGTCTTTCATCTTCCTTTCCAGCTCATCTAGTCTCCTTCCGCAGTCTTCCTCCCTTTTTTTGAGCTCTACCTCCCATTCCTCCCTCCCAGATTCGTCCTTGGAGCCCCTTGTCCTCATCCTGGTTCTAGGTTCCCCCCTTGCTCCACAGAAGGGGGGACGGGTGGTTAGGGGGAGGGGAATAGATGGTTAGGAGGAGAGGGGATGGATGGTTGTGGGGGAGGGGGAGGATGGGTATGGGAGGGGGGGTGAGAGTTGGGGGAGGGGGTTAGATGGTTTGAGGGAGAGAGGGGATGGATGGTTTTGGGGGAGGGGGAGGATGGTTACTGGAGGAAGGGTGGTAGTTGGGGGGGTTAGAC